>NW_006802259.1:0-14089 GCF_000485575.1 Poecilia formosa
CCGAAACCATAAGGTAACGTGACTAATTGCCATTATTGGGGTGTGCCATAGCAATGCATGGAAGGCAGCTATTGCTCTACACCTCAAAATAACTGCTGCTTCCTTTCGCCATTAAGATAAAAAGATAATAAATAAATAAATAAATAAGCAGATAAACGGTATTTGAAAAGAGTTTATATTTTATAAACAATAATTAATTTGGTGTGAATAGATGAGTGTTTTTTCTAGTAACGAACTGCCACGAAATATAAATCTGATTTTTACTTTATTAAAATTTAATAACTGTAAATTTCTTGTGCCTAAGCAGATAGACAGTATTTCAAAAGAGCTTATGTTTTATAAACGCTAATTAATTTGATGTTAAGAGATGAGAGTTTTTTTTTTTCCCTGGTAACAAACTGCCTCGAAGTGTAAATCAGATTTTTACTTTATCAAAATTTAATAACTGTAAATTTCTTGTGTCTAAGCAGATGAGCAGTATTTCAAAATAGCTTATGTTTTAGAAACGATAATTAATTTGCTATGAAGAGATGAGCATTTTTTTCAGATTTTTAGTTTTGTGTTGAATGTCTGCTTTATAATATATTTATCACCCATGACAAAAATAAATAAATTTCACTTTTCTGAAAGACTCGCCAACTGCACAATTCTTGTTAAGTAGTATAATATAAGTAGTATTTCAAAAGAGCAGAAGAAATCTTATGTGTTTTTGAACAATAACTACATTTGTTGATAATCTGTTTTCTAAGAGATGAGCACGTTTTCTGGTAACCAAGGGCCACGAAGTAAACATTTGATTTTTACTTTTGCAAAAGTAAAATTCAGAAGACATTAACATTAGCACAAACATTAGCAGTGCACTGCCCCTCACTGGAACCAGGGCGGCTTATAGAGTGGCAGTGGCAGTTCTGCCCTGCCACTTTAAAATCAGATGAGCCTCCTGTTTGCACTCCTCCTTTGTAACAGTAACAGCACCGGATGTAAATAAAGTTGTGTACTTAATCATTTGTATACAGTATTTAAAACCAATATCTTTTTTTGTTAGACTTTTGAACATTACAGTACATTAGCCGTAGCTACTGCCCACATTAGCAGTAGGCTTTTCCCTAATATAAGCTTTTTAGCTATTGTTTTATTTATTAGCCACATTTAGCACTCTGAATGGAGGAAATCAAAGACAACATGCTAGTTATACCTCACATGCCACTGGCAGCATTTAGGCTAACATTAGCATTTTGGCTAAGTTTAGCTTCTACACTCATTTTAACATACTAAATGGAGTAGGTCCATGTTACTCAACATGCTTGTGACTCTCCACATGCTATTGAGTACAATGTAGCTTACTTTAGCATTGATGCTAATTTTTAGAATCAAAAAGTTGGGTTCCAACCGGCAGGCACACTTTGGCAGGCCCCGTTTAAATTTCTTCAGAAATTTTCTAGTGTTGCCATTTATCGGTGTCAGCTGCTCACGAGTGAAAAAACACCCGTACTGGTCACTTTCATGCATTTCAGAAGAGATATATTAGAAGAGAGAGCTTTCTGTAAGCCACTGCAGTGTGTGCCATTAACTTTGGATTTACTGTGTAGGGCCGTCAGCCCATGAAGCGCCAGCTACGGACCCGTCCTCGTTCTTACGATCCTCATGCTTGGAAAGGACGCTGCAAGGAGCTGCTGGACCTTATCTTTCAGTGTGAAGACTCTGAGCCCTTTAGAGAACCGGTGGACATACAGGAGTACCCGGTACGAATGATTCAAAACCCTATGTTACGGATACCATGTGCTGCTTCAGTTCTGTAGCTGATATTATTAATCATCTTTGTTCTTTCTCTCTTCCTTTTCTACTCCTGTCTGCATCTGTAGGACTACCTGCAAATAGTTGACTCTCCGATGGACTTTGGCACAGTTCTAAAAAAGCTGACTGAAGGAAATTATCCATCTCCCATTGAGCTCTCCAAGGATGTCAGACTAATTTTCAGCAATTCCAAAGCGTACACACCCAGTAAAAAGTCCCGGGTCAGAATCATTCGCAAAAAGACACTTCCAAACCCTAACAGGTCTTTCTATAGTCAGCTCCTTCTTTTTTTATGATTGATTTTCAGTTGTGCCTTGTGTTTGCAGATATACAGCATGAGTCTTCGTCTTTCTGCGCTGTTTGAGGAGCATATCAGCCCCATCCTTTCTGATTACAAAGCAATCCACGGCATGACAGATAAATTGACCAGACGTGGCACAGACAGACAGACGCGACACGCCGCAGATAGACAGACAAGGCACACGACAAAGAGAAGGAGGAGCGAATCACCCACAAGTAGCAATGCATCCAGGTAAAAAAAAAAAAAGTAAAGCACTACTTTTTAATTACTAATCAAACCTGAAGCTAAAGACGATTCCTCGGTTTCCTTTCTGACTGCTTGTAGCCCAGAGAGGAAAAGACGCGTATCATCCAGGGTGACTGCCAAGAAGGAGCCGTCACCAGCTCCGTCCCGGCCGCCTTCCCTCAGACAGCATGTCCCTCTGAAACAGACTCCACAGCTGGTCAACGGTAAAGCGGATACCCCAGCTCCGGGCCGGACGCGTAGTTCCGCACGCCACTTTGCACACTCCTCACCTCCTTCATCGAGTAATATCACTAACAGCACACCGAGCACTGGAGGTGAGATTAAATCAAATACTAATGACAGAGTAGTTTAGATCAAAGTCTGAACTTTTCTTAGACTGGCCTAGTCTATGTCTTCATATTCTTGGTGATGAAAGATAAAGGTGTAACATTTAAAACCCTAAGCTGTTTTATTATGTCACGAAATAACAGTGACCCATTTAGTAATTTGCCAAATTGCTGTATCTCTTGTCTATTGTCAGAATCTTCTCGCTCACTGCGGGCTCATAATTCTGTCCGAGCTTCAACGCCACCAGTTCCTGAAAAGGCCACGCCCCCTCCAGCAGCAGACAGTAGCGGTGGAAGCACTCGTCGGAAACTCAGGACCCCCGTGCGACACACACCCGGTTGGTGTTTCCAACATCAAACGAAATGACATAGCTTTGGTTTAAGAATGAACGATAAATCATATCTACATGTGTCTTCTCTTTTTGTCCATCTTTTTCCTTTTAAGGTTCTCCTTCCAGCCCCTCGACTCAAAGTACGGCCCATCTGAACGGACACAACGGTCACATGACCTTAGGCATGGGAAGAAGGGGGCGACGGTCCAGAATGGACTCACCGGTGAGTCCTCCAGAAGTTCCGACTCCAGCCAGCCCCTCAAGACCCCGAGGCCGACCGCCTGGCAAGAAGAAAGGCAGAAAGAGCAAGCAGGAACAGGACGAGTTGAGACAGAGTAGGAGTCGCCGGAGCTCCACTCCGGATGACGAGCTGGACCATTCCACAGGGGACGAAGGCGGCATGTCGTCCGCCCCGGAAACGTCAGCACCATCAGACTCTGGTGCAGCAGTGACACCGAGGCGACGAGGCCGACCGCGGATAGTAAAAACGAAGGAATCGACTTCTCCTGCCGAGTCGCCTGAGCCCTCACCGCTGAGAAGGAGCAGCAGGAGAACCAATGAGGAGGCCACGCCTCATCCCCAGACTTCCTCCGAGCGATCCGGTCGGAAAGAGTCTCCAAAGGACGAGGCTGGAGAGGGGACGATAGGGTCGATGCGCACACGTAACCAAGGAAGGCGGTCTGCCTGGTACATGGAAGAGGACTCAGAGGAGGAACAGAGGCAGTTGCTGTTTGAGGACTCGTCGATCACCTTTGGAACGTCCTCAAAGGGTCGCGTCCGCAAACTGACAGAAAAGGCCAAAGCCAATCTCATAGGCTGGTAAAGAACATATGCACAAGCTCGAGTGCTCAGAGGGCCGAGAGATCCCGGCAGGATGTTTGGATCGGATGCTTTAGACCAAACGGAGGCTCAGTTGGCTGATGCTATGGAGAGCAAACTGTGCCGTTACCTGTTACCCTGCTCGTCATTGACCCCACCTTCCTCTCTGCCCACTAAGCACTTTAGCACTGCATGTTCATATGCTCCCACACCTCCTATTCTATTGATCCATGTTGGATCCCACAGGAGCACACAGAATCTCTCTCTGTGAAGGCGGTGTTTCTCACTTCGTCTGACGAACCTCTCCTCTGCCGGACCTTAAACACAGTTCAGAGTCAGATTGGGACGAAAAGTAAATCGGTCTGACCTACACGAACAACTGGCCTAAGACCACATATTCTCCCCCTAACTTCATCCTTTCTGTTTTTTATACAACCTTTTCATTGCTCTTTCTAAAGTTTCATATGATCGTCCCTCTGATTTGGAAGTCTTACACATTGGCTGAGCTGAGCGTGTCTGTTTGTGCTAAAATACCAAATGGCGTACCTTTGTCGGTACTGTACATCTGTACATTTAGTGTACTGTTAATGTGTTTTTGTTCTTTTCTGCATGTTAATTAGAGAGAGGAAGCGTCTTCTTCCTGAAAGCTGGTTTTACTGTGAGGCGGAAAAATATGTTGCATGAGTGAAAGGAGTCATTGTTGCGCTTGTATATCATTTCTGAATGCGTCCTCTGCATTAGCAATACCTTGTGCCTTTTACACGTAAGGTGTGTGGGTGTGCATGTGCCTGTTTGTCTACAAACTTGCATTTTGCAAGTACAGTTCCGGTCGCACGTTTGCATCCCATCATTATTGGCGTTAATGTCATCTTAATTTGAGGCAACTTATAATGTAGATGAACTAAGATGCAACTTGAATTAATTTTAAAAACAAGAATTTGGAGTAATTTTAGATTTTTTAATGTTTTTTTTTCTAATCCACACAGGTTTAAAGTTATACATACAGAATCAAATATGAAATACAACCAGATTAACGGTTGGGAGAAATTTCTGGTATGATTTTAGCGGAACGTTTGACCGGACTTTTTCGTAGAATTTGTAGTTTGGTTTCCTCCCATGAAACTTTGATACGGTATTCTTCGGGGACATTCCAGAAGATTAATTTTAGCGTGATTTATCAACTAAAAAACTATTCCTGATGTGTCTGGGATCATTGCTCCATTGTAACCTTCAACATGTTCTCAAGGTTCACTCGTCTCACCCAAACTGTGATTGATTAAAAAGAAACATTTTAAACCTGAGAACTCTGTTCCATCTGTTAAGCTCGGTCGCAGCAGTAATAAACTGAGGGTCTGTTTCGCTGCCAGTCGTACTTCTGGGTTTAATAGTGAATTCTTCAACTTAACCTGAAATTAACAGCTACTGTTAAGCTCTAAAATATTCATACACCGGACAGGTTTAGATGTAAAATCATCTTATGTAACCAAGAAGGGTTAGTTGTTTCCAACAGGAAATGAGACAGCCATCTCTCAAAAGATAGAATCAGTTTTAGCCTGTTGGTTTCTTAGCAACTGAAAAAGGGGAATTTCACTAAATATTAGCGGAGCAGAACAGTACATATTTAACCTTAGGCATGTCATTTTCAAAATCTACAATAAATTTCAACTTGTGCACCAGCTCTTGTGTTTAGTTGCAGAAACAGTTCAACACCCCGTCATTTATGCCCATCGTGATTGGATGTAAACATCTGACCGGCAACGGTGTGCGTGTGTGTATCTGTGTGTATCTGTGTGTCTGTGTGTGCTGGTTTTTAACACAACTGAGTGCAGGCTTTACCTGGAGCGTACATACAGTGGCATACAGTTCGATGGTTGAGGAACCGCTCAAAGAAACGACTTCAGAGCTGCTGAGAAGAATTAACCCATCGACGAAACCGACCCTACGGTACAGAGAGTGGTCGCTAGCTTTGAGATGCATCTGCCATGTTTCTAGAACAAGTTTGAAAGAATGTTGAGATGCTTCTACGGTGACAGCATTCACTTTTCACATGCAAACCTGTCTCCTAAGTTCTTGCAACTTCCTCGTAATTTGGAAAGCAAAACAGCGGGGAGTGGAGGGAAACCAGATCGAGCTGCATTTTTCCAGAAAAACAGCTTCACGTTTCTGATAGTGTGCCTTTGCTACTCTGGCATATTGAGTCCTCTGTTTTTTTGTTTTTTTTTTTAATTTTCCCTTATGGGGCCTTGTTTTATCATTTTACATTTGGACTTCTTGTTTCTGCTCATTTCTGTATTCTGAGAACTGGACTTTGAGTTTGTGGGAAAAAAAAAAGAACTTTGTAACTTTGGACTCTCTTTTTGCCACACGTAATGGGTACCGAGTTTATAAAGACGCATCTGTTCCCGGTATTTTGTTTGT
Organism: Poecilia formosa; assembly: GCF_000485575.1. NCBI lineage: Eukaryota > Metazoa > Chordata > Actinopteri > Cyprinodontiformes > Poeciliidae > Poecilia > Poecilia formosa. The sequence goes on from NW_006802259.1 coordinate 6,237, forward strand.
CCTCCAGCACAGAGGAAGTGAATGCCAAAATCTGCGAGTTTCATCACGTGTTGTGGGACCGACTGGATGCTAGCGTCGACACACACCTGGTTCATCTCATAGCTCACATATTACCGAACATATATCCTGTTTGTCATTGTTTGTTTAAAAAAAAAAAAAATAGGTTTGTCAATGCCAAATTCTGTCTGTGGGCACTGAAGTTTTAGAACATGGCTTTTGAATGTGTTTTCTAACTAACTTTTATTGTCTCCACTGTGGATGTTCATTTATATATGATGTGTGTTACGTGTCTTCTGTCTGTCTCCCTGCCATACAAGAGGATATATCAATGGATCGATCCATGGAGATAGAATGATGCTTTATGCTCTGCCACACATTTTAGGATTTTGTTGTTTTTTTTCTTCTTTTTAGTTTTTATAATGTCCGTATAAAAAGTTTATTTTAAATCTGAAAGGGCCAAATACTAGCGATTGTTTTTCTCAACAGGGTGAGACAAAATATGTTTTCCGATTGAGGTTTAAATCTTTACCCATGGAAGTATTTATTTTGAGTGGAAGATTTAGTTGGCTTTAAGTGTTTATTCATGGCTTTTTAAAAAAAATAACATCACTTTATAACTACTTTATGTGCACATAAAGTTTTAATGTTATTTTCAATTCAAATGTATAGTAGTACAGTCGACAGACTTATAAAAATCTGTTGGTGCCACATGGAAAGATATGTAAAAACCTTATAAATAAATACATCTATTATTGCAGTGGTATAATCTCACACATTTAGCTGCTACTTTTCTATCTGATTTAGTCCTATGGGCTGAAATGTTCAATGAAGTATTGATTCTATGCTTTGTGAATCACTTCAGTGTTGACCTGGCAAAATGTTGAAGATGATTTTGCCAGCTCTTTTTGTTTTTAAGTTTACTGGGACATGTCAGCAGATTTTTATTTCAAATGTCCTGGTTTTGCACAAAATCAAGGCCCACAGCATAACAGCCCCTCTAGTGGTTCCCACATATTCGTCCTTTGGTCGAATTGAAGTATAATAGCAAGTTTTAAATCTTTATGTTTGTGATAGTTGGACATGACAAACGCATCACAATCAATTTTTTTTTCCTGGTTCATTCTTGGTTGCATTATCAGATGTAGGGAACATCTGATAATGGTGTTCACTGATTTTCTTAATTACTTCTAATGGGATTGTTTTCCTACTAATTGAATGTACATTTTAAATTGTTCTGTGTGAGATTATATACCTGCAATAAAAGCTTGTTTTAGGTGTTTCATCCATCTTTACCTGGGGTATCAATAATTCTGTCTATCTGAATGCACAGATTAACTAATCTACTGACCCGGGATTCTTTACTTTGAGATATGGGGCTTACGTTTACAGCAGTCCCCTTAAAATATGTGTTTGTCGTTTTAAATCCCTGGTTCGGCAGTTCAGAGCTGCACTTGAGCATTTATGTTTTCATGAGAACATGGGATCTATTCAATGTGAGACTCTGTAGGTGTGTGGCAGAGTCATGCTGCTTGTGGCGCCTGCCTGAAGCATCAGTGTGAGTGAGTGAGTGAGTGAAGTGGGTGCATGTGAGCCACCTGGAAGCGTTTTGAGATGTTTAAAAATTTTAGGTTTTATGGAGCTGTCGGAGATAAAAGTGAGAAGAGGGGCGGGAGGGGGGTCTTTTATGTGAAATTATTGATGAAGCTGTCTTTGTTAGTTTGGATACTTTTTATATTTAAAGGAAGTGATGCAAAAAAAAAATAAATAAAAGGCATAAAGCTAGAATGTATGTGTAGGGGAGTACTACTGTCCTGTTAGTTCATACCAATATTTTAAGTAAATAAACAGTTGTGTTTCCATATTCAGCTTACTTTTCGTTATTTGTGGCATAAGAAAATGTTATTTGTATCTTTGCTGCATTAATTCAGGAAGCAGAAAGATCTTCCTCCAGATTGTGAGACCTTGATTTCAAAATAAAACAAAATGTATTTCCATAACAATCTTGCTTTTGTTACAGTTTTCATCTAATTTTTCTGAGAAACTAAATTTTGGACCATTTTCAGTAGCAGTCATAGAAAAATATCAATACATTTGTAAACAAAAAAAGAAGATAACATCGTGTAATTAATTAATCTATATCATACCCGAGTTTCACTTTTGTAATTAAATTTGTGAAGTTCTCAGCGCTGTTCGGATTTATTTCCTATAAAGTGGGTTTTGCGGCAGTGGATGAACAACTCTGCCCCCTTGCGTCGCTAAAGCGCAGGTGTCACTTCTTCACTCACCCGGACCTCGCGAGTTTCCTGACGTGGCGGGTCGCTAAAGGTCCGTCCGCTCCTCCGTGGGCTGCTATGATTGGGCAGAGCACCTGTTTCGGAAAGTTTTTCGAAATACTGTAAATACACAGGTGGCGGCGGCATGGGTTGCCGTTTATGTAAATAAAACAGAAGTGAAACCTTGTCACTCTGCTCAGGTTTCCCAGGCGCAAACAACTCTCCGCAGCACAATGTTGAGCAGATAGAAAGGAAAGTTTGGACTTCAGAAAGAGGTAAGAGAGCTACTGTTACAGAAATAAGTTGTTACTACGTTAAAGTTTTTTTGTTTTGTTTTTTAAATAGTAATAAGTAAATGTCAGTAAAGCTTTTTCCTTATGGAGGCTAAAAAAAAAACTATATAGACTTTGGCTTCAATAGTTCCGCACTCCCCGCATGCACCTGACGCGCCTGTTTGCCTTCAGGTGCCAGCTGCGCAGTCATGCCTCAGCTCGGCCCCGCCGCCGCGCTGCAGATCGCGCTCCTGCTCTCCGCTGTGCCCGCGCAGTACTACATCTCCCGGTGGAGCGGCTCTACGGCGGCGCAGCGCTACCACGCAACCACGCGGTAAGGGGTAGCGCTATAAAAGTGCTTTAAATACTGTAATTACATTGAGATAATATAGGGCGATATTATTAAATGCTTTTCAGGTTGCTCCGCATATGGAAACAGTGGAGAACGTCATACCTTAACGCTACTGCATGGAGTGACTGGACAAACCAGCAGTTGTCCAAAGTCAAGTGAGTAGACTTTTAAGTTTTGAAATAAACTCTTTTCTTTCCATTTAGGTTTAGTAAGCAAACCCAACTCAGCTTCTTCTCGTAAACAAATATTCTGACTTCCTGCAGGTCTCTGGTTGGGTTGGGACAAGAAGAGGAACAAGTGTCTCCACCAATAGAAACCATGATATTTGATAATGATCATGGATTCTTTGGAGGTTTGTGAAATTCCAGTATATGTACGTTTCTTGACTTTAGATACGGTGTCATTTCCATGCTGCTGCCAGTTTCACCCAGTGTTATTTCTGAATCTTTAGTGTTTGATCATCCTCTAATGTATTATAATCACCACTAATGACACTAGCATCTTATCTGGATATTATCTAGTAGACTTAAATAAGGCCCTGAGGCAGCTGTCTTCCCTGTGATTGATTTCCCTTTCAGTACTTGCTTTAAATACTTGCACACCTTTTGTCCCTGCAGCCTCCAAGGCAGTGCGTAGCCCTCGCCCCCCGTTTGTGTTCCTGCGGGTCGGAGAGGTGGTGTTGGAGAGGAAGGGCCACATGATCGGAGTGGTGGTGAGCTGGGACGAAGAACTCCGAGCTCCTCAGGAGTGGGTGGACAAAATGTATTCGAACTCTGAGGTTGGTGAGCAGAACTCGTTCATATCTTTAAGGTCGTTCTGCTTCAATAACTCACTGGACTGGCCACATTTCTAAGCACTCAGGGAGGATTCAGATATGGAGAAATGTTCATTTCTCTTTACACAATCTTAGACATAATCTAGGGTCCTTGGTTTGCTCTTATGCTTTATCCAGTGCGCCCTACAGGGCTTCTACAAGATTTAGGTTGGGAGACTAAGAATGCCATAGGATAAGAACTTAGCGTCTGGTGAGTCAATGTGGCAACCCATTTTCAGTTTATTGGAGAATATAGCAGATTTTTTTTCAATGTTACTCTAACAAAGAACTTGATCCTCCATATACTCACGAGTAAGGACTAGGTACTTTTTTTTACACATATTTTGTTTAAGGGCTGGGCAATACAGCTGAAAAAGTATTGCAATATAAGCATTTCAGTATCAGTTGATCATTTTAATTATTGGTCGTTTTTGGTTTTAAATTATTCAAAGTACTGCCAACCTTGAGACGTGGCCTTTCCTCCTTTATGTACAATTTCCTCTAGAGCGGTTGTACTCATTTTCTCCTTCCTTTATAAGTGGTGACAGCATTGTCTGCGGATGGTCAAGATTTTATAGTCAAGCGTACTTATTACCTACATTTCTTGTGACAAACTCCTTCGCCTCCCATAATCCGAATGGATGCTAGCACGTTTGAAGAGCTAGTTGGGCACCTAGCCCTGTTTAGTCTCCACCACATAACTGTCAGCTGCACAAAGAGTGGCAGTCACACAATGTGTCCTTGCAACTGGTTGCGCTGACTCTCTACATTATCAGTTCGATGTGAACATTGTTTCCTTGCCAAGCAGTTTCCTGTTCAACTCAGCACATCACCGAGTACACATCCGATACCTTTGTGTGAATGTCTCCAGCAGACGTTCACTTTGAGTCCTCTTCGACTACATAGAGACCTCTGAGGAGTGAACTGTGCCAGAATACGTTAGAGGCAACATGAAACTGCTACTGTGCAAGTTACATAAGTTGTTGCTAGCTTATCAAGAGTGAGTTAGCTGATGCTACAAACATTTCTTAGCTGAGTCGGTGAGACGTTTAGCAGTAAAAGCCTTTCCTCTGCCTACATCCCCCCAGAATGCCCTGCGACTCTGGATTGGAGTTAGATGAAATTATCAAAATTCTTTCGGACAAATCTTCTATTGATATTGATCACATGTCTATCCCAACAGATATTATTTTATTGCCCAGCCCTGTTTTGTTTCACACCAAGCCAAACTGTTGATGAAAAAATTTAGCAACATCCAACCAAAGAATACAGTGACATTAAACATCCTATTGATATAGAGAAGTAGACTTCCCATGTTTGCATTTGTGATGGTAGGACAAGACTACTAAACAACCGGTTGACTTTTAGTTAACCAATAGGAAACAATTTTCATTTTATAGAGAAAACTGATTTTTTATGTAAAAATCTCCTAGTATTCCAAAGAGTTCCTGATGCCATGCACTGTCACAAGGTTCTTTTAATAAGAATATGATCTTCTACTATTCCCAATCGTGGGCATGTGATACTTTTACGTATATCCTTATTTTGTTTAATATCAGACCCATTTTGAGTGCTTGTTGATGTCAAGTCCAATTAGACTCTATAGAGACCTTGTTGATTAAAAAATGAAAAAGAAGTTGTACGTTGTTTTGTGTGAAAACAGGACACAAAGGCGGAGAAAACGCCACATTACAAGGTGCTGTTCGGCGGGCCTGGACCCTCTTCTCTGATGGTTGCATACTTGCCTCAAACACAGCTGGAGCGCATCACAGGGATGAGGGTAAGGACGTACTGCCGCAGAACTTAAGGTTTCTTTTATGCTCACACACTCCTCGCATCTTGAGCTGACGGTTGGATGTTTGTAGCCGGACATTCCCACCCTGGAGAACTACTTCACGCATTTTGACGGGACGCGATTCGTCATGCAGGATTGGCTCAGGGAGCTGTTCCCAGAGGACGAGACCGAGGACGACTGACTGGGACGGTTTTCACGATTGCGCTCCTGAGCTTGGTCTCAGTTTGTCGTGACGTTTCTTCAAAGACATGTATTGAACTTAAACACCAACAGGTGTGTAAATCAGAGACACACACCGAATCTCTCCTCACTGGGACTCACTTTTGCCTTTTTGGAATATGGAGACAAATATTGGTATTAGAAGTAACAAATATAAGAAAGTCAAACTTCTTTTGTTTTTTTTTGTTTTTTTATATATCTATATAATTTACAGTATTTTAGCTTAAAGTGTGCAGACGATTTTAATGAAAGCCACCGGGACTGCTTCGACTTTGGCAAAGACTATGAAATTTGAACATCTGTTCAAGCGTGAAAACCGTGCAATAAAGTGTTTCTAGACTCTCCAAAATGTGTGTTTAGAGTTTTTTCCTGCTTTTGTCTTTGAAGCTGAAGGAAACAGACACTTGCGAGGTGACGGTGGCTGTAGGTAGGAGAGGAGGAACGTGCGTCAAGCTGCGTTCTCCATCTGTAGCCTCCTCTTCATTCCTCCACTCCTTGGTCTCCTCCTCTCTGACCAGCAATGTGGCCCCCAAACTTTCCCCCAGCATCTCAGCGATCTGACTGGCCTTTTGTTGAGCATTTTCAACTGCTGACACAGACGCGCGAAGCCTTAAAAAAAAAAAAAGAAACACCACCCAACACAAACACACTGGTTACAACTCCTGCATTTGATTTAAATGAGACAATACCCGTTTGGAGCTGTAAGCACCTCAGCTCACTCAGGCACGCAGCGCTGTGGAAGAACCGAGGCGTTCCCACTTGGACACTCTTATCCAGCTTTTCCAGTAGGACGCAACACATATGCTCCATCTTCTTGAATTCTGAAAAGGTCACCACGATCTGGGGGAGCATTTGGCAACGCTGTCATGTCAGGCAACTCTACTCTTGCAAAACCAATTAGCTGTCCAAACACCTCACCTCTGCATCCATGGTGTAGGTCTCAGCATGTCGGCGAAGAGTCCGTCTCACTGTTGTGTCTTCCTCGCTGACGCCATGTTGTCTAAGGAGAAAGAAAGAAAACTATATTACAGACTAAATATAAGTGACCTTTTTTTGTAAATAGCAGAATGGATTCATAGCATCCTGAGCAAATAAAATTTTAGTACTGAAAGATTGTAACATTTGTCAAATTAATTTTTTTAACAAGGTTATTGCTAGTAACAATATACATTTCATTAAATTGGAATATGCTTTCCAATGAGGTTCTTTTGTCAGATTAAAAGTACCTTTTGAAAATAACCTAGAAGCAGGGATTAAACGTCCTTTTTGTTTATCCCAAATTTTTATGTACATTTTTTTTTATTGGTCTGATGTAATATTGCATTCTGAGGAACTACATGATTTAAAGAATGCAAGCCACGCAGTTTTATTTATGAAAAACATTGAGAACAATTTACTTCTCATTATTGTTGTGCTATATTATAGCACAATAATATTGAATTTCATGGGTGCAATGTGTCGAAAGTGTGGATAGGTTAAAGGAGTACGAATACTTTAACCGGCACTGCATGCCGGTTACCGCTAGGAACAAAAGCCAGTTAACGTTACGATACGAATTTGTCATTTTCTAAGCTCGGTTGTTTTTACCTGATCGTCTGGGAAATGTATTCCAGTCGCCGTGAAATACTGTTTGTCACCTCGTTTATCGAGTCCTTCGTGCTGGTCACACTGACCAGCAACCACGCTCGGTCGGCCGGGCAGGAAACCTCCGCCACCCCGGTCACCTGAACCTCCCTCACCGGCTTATTGAGACATGTTAACTCTAGACCCTGCTGTTTGTCTTTATCGTCGGTTTCTGCCGCTGGCAAAGCGGCGAAGATGCGAACCGGGGCGTTCATAGTGGAACTGGAAATAAGCTCAAGAAATGAACTTCCCGCTCCTATGGCGACGGACGAAAGGCTTCCTGGGACTTGTAGTGCTAGGAGTAACGGTGGGTACATTAAGTAGTAGGTCGGTATGTTTTTATTCAAGTAAAAAATAAAAGTAGCTATCCAAGAACTTACTCAAGCAAGAGTAAGAAAGTATTACGTAAAATGGCTACCTGAATACTGTGTATATCAAATGATTTAATATTTTACAATAATTTCGTAACAGACAAAAAATAGTTATGTGCAAATTCTGGTATTTT
>NW_006802260.1:0-14087 GCF_000485575.1 Poecilia formosa
GCTTGGCTCCACCTCCTCACCCGCCATGCAGCCTGTACCAACCAGCGGGTGGCTGTTGTCCTGACGGCTGCAGCTGCCCACCGCAGGTCCTCTATGTGGACCGGGACTGCTGCAGGCCGGGTGGCGGTGGCGGCGCAGTGGCGGCCCTGTTCCCCTCTTGGCCACAGCTCCAGGTCCGGCTGGACATCTGGCACTTCATCCACAGGCTGGTGGCTGGGGTCACTGCGGAGAGCCACCCGCTGTACCCGCACTTCATGCGGCGCATCTCTGCTGCCATCTTCGAGTGGGACGTGGAGGACGTGTCCCATCTGAGGACAGCCAGGCAGGGACAGCGGTCCAGGAGGGGCTCGGTGGACGGTCGCAGAGAGATGGCTCGGCACTGCCGGAGACCCGTGGGGCGCAGGAGACGGAACGCCTACTGGACGAGGCCATCCAGGCGTTCATGGGAGCCACCGACACCATGAACATCCCCCTCCTGGACCGGGCCACATGGAGGACATCTGCGCCACGCAGCGGAAGCACGTGGCCTGCATCCAGGTGAGTCTGTGCTATGTGACCGACGGTCGGCAGCTTCTTCCCAGGTTCTGCTGCTCCATCACCTCATTTTCTACACATCCAGGATCCAGCCGGTGTCCAGCTGTACACCAGGACCGGCGAGCTGACCAAAGGGGGCGTAGTCCTCCCGTCTACCGCTGCGCCCGGGGCTCCACGTCACTTGAGTTGTTCCACCTGTATCTGAACAGGTTCATCCCGGGTGAGTCGTTGGCGTCCGTCAGATTGAAATCCCCCTGCAGCTCTCTGGTCGTTCTGCCAATCCCTGCTGTTCCTCCTCTGACGCAGGAACGTCAGCCAGCGGCTGCCACTTCCAGATGTTCCTGCTGGAGGGCCTGACCAGGTGGAACGAGGACCGGGCTCAGGTGGCGGCGGGCGCGCAGAAGACGGGGAAGAAGTGCTACGCGGGCCAGAAGCAACACTGTCTCTACCAGCTGACTCAGCGCTTGCAGACATACAGCAAGCCGCTGCTGTACACAGGTAGGACGGAGGCACCTGCCAAGGCTGTGTGGTAAATGTGCAGCAGCAGTTCTGCTGGAAAATCCAGATTTTCCTCATGAAACGTGTCCCTGCTGATCCTCAGCGGAGCTGATTGGGATGAGCTACCTGTATGCTCAGACGGGCCGCGAGCTGCAGATGTTCCCCGACGACCCGGACGGGAGTGAGGAGGTCGTCCTGGAAGAGGACGAGGCAGAGGAGGACGACGAGCACCGGAACCTTCTGGAGGACGAACAGGGAGCGGTCCCGCCTCCTGGTGGAGGCGGTGTTGATCGGTGTTGATCAGCCAGTGGACCCTGGTCTTGAGGGACTACAACACCATCAGGTCTGCGGTGGTGAGAGATCCACCAGAACCTCCTCCAGCTCTTCACAGTGAACCAGGCGACCCTCTCAGTGGTACAACGGATTTGTACGGCTGAAAAGGCCAAAAGCCCAAGAAAGTCAAGGATTTGCAACAACTGAATTGGCCGTGGTTGATAAAAACTGGAGGTGTTGCAGGGTTGTGCTGCATTATTTGCTGATGGCAGGTATTTCAATAAGATTGTCACGATCCGTGTTTCTGTGTGTTTATTTTTGAGTTCTTTGTGTTCAGTCCTGTTTTCCTGTGAGTCTCTGTCCTGTCCCCCCGTTGATTGTCTCCCAGGTGTGTCTCATTCCCTTAATTACCCCGTGTGTATTTAAACCCACCTGTTGTCTGTGTTCCTCGTCGGGTCGTTGTCGTTTGTCTACTGTGTCGTTTGCGAAAGTTGTACTGCTTAGTCCTGGTTTGCGTTAGCTCTCGTCTCCAAGTCCTGTTGATCAGTTGCTGCCTGTATTTGGACTGTTTGAGCATCTTCATCATTAAATATCTTCATCATCACTATAACCTGAGTCTCAGCGTCTCTCCTCACCACCAACAACCGCACTCCATGACAAAGATTAATTTCTGAGAATCATTCAGATGAATTTTCCTTTGTGAATGAAAATTTACAGTTGATTTAATAGTAATTAAATCGAGCAGTTTTGTTGTATGTTCACTACATATTAGATGCATCTCAGTACTGTTTGTTAAAATCTTTCAGATGTCTTCACAGAAACGGAAGAATCCTGTTTGTTAGAAGACATTGAGGGTCTGATGCAGGAAGAGGCAATGACAGATGTAGATATTTAATTTATTTTTGTCTGTACAGTTTGTGAAATTGTTTTTATTTANCTGTACTTGGAAACCATCAACAAGTTCCAAGTCTCAGAGGTGCTTGGCTCCACCTCCTCACCCGCCATGCAGCCTGTACCAACCAGCGGGTGGCTACTGTCCACCTACGCCAGAAAGACCTTCAGCCGGATGGAGCAGCTCCAGGCCGGGTCACCTCCATCTTTGGGTCCATCCTAAAGATGGACTCGGATGACCCGGACGGGAGTGAGGAGGTCGTCCTAGAAGAGAACGAGCCAGAGGAGGACGACGAGCACCGGGACCTTCTGGATGAGGGGTTTGGCGAGCAGCCTGACGGTTCGCAGCCCCAGGCCCCTCTCCAGCTGCTCCTCACTCCCCCCAGGCGGCTGTTGGTGACCAGGAGGTCAGCAGCAGATTTTATTCATGCCAGAGTTATGATGTGCTGCTTCCTCCTGCTGGGAGCCGATTAGCTGAGCGCCGTCTGGTTTTCAGGTCGTCGTCGGGCCCGACGGGACCCCCGGTTACCAGCATGTGGTCCATCTGTCAGAGGCTGGTGGAGCTCTGCAGGAAGGGCTACGTGAGCAACGCCGAGGCCGAGGAGATCGTGGGTCTGTGGCAGAACCTCCTTGAGGTGGATAAGGGGTCCGTAGCGTACCCATCCCGCTACAAGGACTCCCTGATGAAGGGGAGGTTCAAGAAAAGCAAGACCTCCGCACCTGGCCCAGCCGGGGGTGGAGAGCATGAAACGGTGAGCGCCTGAACTTTCTTCATTGTTTCAGCTGCGTGGTGGGAAGGGGGAGCGGTCCCGCCTCCTGCCGCCTGGTGGAGGCGGTGTTCAAGGAGCTGCCGGGCAGCAGGAGGGTGGAGGGGTGTTGATCAGCCAGTGGTCCCTGGTCTTGAGGGACTACAACACCATCAGGTCTGTGGTGGTGAGCCATCCGGCCCTCAAGACCAGATCCTCCCTCCAGCTCTTCGCCGTGAACCAGGCGACCCTCTCAGTGGTACAACGGATTTGTACGGCTGAAAAGGCTAAAAGCCCAAGAAAGTCGAGGATTTGCATCAATTGAATTGGTCATGGTTAATAAAACTGGAGGTGTTGCAGGGGTGTGCTGCATTGTTTGCTGATGGCAGGTATTTCAATAAGATTTCTGAGAATCATTCAGATGAATTTTCCTTTGTGAATGAAAATTTACAGTTGATTTAATGGTAATTAAATCAAGAAGTTTTGTTGTATGTTCAGTACATATTAGATGCATCTTGGTACTGATTATGTTAAAATCTTTTAGAAAAACATGATGTCTTCACACAAACGGAAGAATCCTGTTTGTTAGAAGACACTGAGGTTCTGATGCAGGAAGAGGCAATGACGGATGTAGATATTTAATTTATTTTTGTCTGTACAGTTTGTGAAATTGTTTTTATTTAATAAGTTTTAAAATAAAAGTGTTAATTTTGAATTCCTTGTCAATAGTTTTGTTTTTAAATTATCTCCAGGTTGGAAAGTAGATGAATTCAGGTATTTCAGTGTGAGGGAGGAACACACTGGGATATTTACACATTAGTGAGTTTTGCATACATTGTGTTTTACATCTTGTTTTTTTTCAGAGCCGAGTTGGAAAGCAAAACTGATTCATTTGGTGGTTTATATTATTAATGTTATTTTAACTCATATTTGCTGTTTGCATGTCCTACTTCTGCACTGGGTGGCAGGAAACTATTGTAGGTTTAGTGAGAAAAAGTTGGAGAAATTATTGACTGATTATTTCATGGTGGGTTGGACGTCTTTCATGGATGCGAGGTCTCCAGTGCATAAGGACAGTTTCTCATATTTTGGACAATGTAAGGAAGTTTAGAACATGGGTTAGGATACGTTTGAGGTCGTCTGTCTTTTCTAGTCTGGATATTTTTGTTTGAGTAGTTTAATGAAATGTCAAAGACAAATGGATGGTAGCAGCTAATAAAATTACCAATGTTCACATTAATTTATCTTATAAAACTATTCAAAGGTTTCAGACACAGATTATTTATAAGCCATTTTCTTAAGAGTCTTAAACTATAGCTGGTCACTTTGCTACCTTCAGGTAGTGGTGAGTTACTGCAAACCGAGGAGGAAGAAAATGTTCTCTTTTCATTGTATTCATGATACGTTTTTCAGTTTTTAATTTTCATTTGTGGAAATTAAATGATAGTTTTCATTTCTCAAGATAACGAAGTGGAGGAACAAACAGCAGGTGGACTTAAATACACAGGGAGGGGAATGAGGGAACGAGACACAGCTGGGAAGCAGTCGAGGGGAAGGAGACAGGACAAGGCGACGCTTTGTTCTTCATTTTGACCGACAGGATTAACAAAAATGTTCTATTTTTACCCGTCAAATTAAAATCACACTAACTTCGGCTATTTAGACGCACTTTTATGCGATTTAGTTAATTTTCACCTAGTTGAACCGTGAATCCAGAAACAGATCTAAGTTTTTCTCCGTAGTGAAGAAAACTACCGACTGTGGCCCCAATAACTTATAATAAATTAAATTAAACGACTCCATTTAAATTACATCACTTCACCTGCTGCGGTCTGAACTCAGCCTCAAAAAATCCCTCCTGGTTGCATCTGCAGAGAAATTTGCTTAATCGTTTCAGTTGGATCCGTTTGATCCAAACCGATCACTGAACTTCTTTCTTTACCCAGTGTGTTCCTGATGTGTGCTTATACGAGGGTTTTATTTTATTTTGGCGTTATGTTACGTCTGCCGCGCTTCTGAGCGCCGCTCTCTTTCTGGGTGCGGGAGGGAAACGTCTTCAGCTTCATTTGTTAAAACTGCAGGATGTTAAGTTTAATTTGTTGTGCAGCAGACTACGGTCTAATTACTTATTTCCTCAAGATAAACTGCTGGTTCCCCTGTTTAGACTAAGTGGATTAACACAATATTGCATACTTTAGTTTTCTCTGTTCTGTATGTAAAAGAGACTGAAATTAAACGCGTAGTTTCTGCCAACGGTTTGGGATGCGCTGCTGAACCAGACGTCCTCCAAGGCATCTCCTTCCATCTGCATGAGCCAATGCGGCTCATTTGTTTCCCCTTTGAGTTACCAGCTAGAAAAGACTAAGTCGTGTTTCAGACACCAAAAAAGCAATACTATGAACATTGTTGCCTTCTAATATAATGGGCTTTTAAGTTTTCATTAATTTCCAAGTGACCCTGGATTAATTAAGATGGTGGCTTGTAAATATTCGTTGCTACCAGTTAAAGCTAACGCCACACTTCGTCACTCCGGATCAGCTTCTTCAGCCTAAAACTATACGGATGGTAAATAAAGGAGCCTCCCTGAGTTATTTCCATCTAATCATTTCTGTTTCCAGCCTGAAAGAGCGAATGAATTTATGAGTTTATGGGAACTAGAGAGCAGACCAGAGCCAGACAGCCAAGCAACTGATCTGTCTGTACATACTGCTGTAAACACCGTCCTACCAGAGCTCTTCACAAGAAACATGCAAAGGTAATAAAACGAAATAACACGGAGACATGAAGCAACACGGTCATATTTTTCTAAAAGCAGCAACTTTGAACCTGATCTGACACCAGAGCTGCGCTACCGCTAGGCCCGTTTACACGACAATGAATTCGGATGACAATGTAAGTTTTGTTGCATTTGTACTGTACGTTTACACGAAACCACTGAATGTTTTCTGACAACGGCTCAGATTGAAAACGGGTTCCAGAGGGCGATGTTTCTGAAACGTACCGATGTCCGTTGTGGTGTAAACAGAGAAAATTGATCTTTTCTTCCAGAGAATCCCCAGCTCAATCATAGTATGACACAAAACAAAGCTGCTTCCTACAATCCACAGAAGAAACTACCGACAATGCTGGTGTTATTGTTTCCCCATCAGATACGGTTCCCTCGGCGTCTCTTCACCGCCCAGCTGGCAAAATACACGGCAGAGCATTACACGTTTTCGATGTGAACCGTTACTGTGTAAACAAAGATTAAAACGTTTTCATGTAAATGATCCAACAAAAACGGAACAAAGATTCAGTTTTTGTTGGATCATTGTCTATAAAGCGATGATGAGCCTTCTTGTTGAGCTTCGTCAGGCTTCGGGAGCTAAAAGCCCAAACCGTAATCTCCCCCGTTAGTCTGACACTAATGACAATAAACACACATAATTGAAAGTAAGATAAAATGTTTAGATACTTAAACTGCACATTTTTACAAGAACAACGTCGGTTCTTGTAAAATGATATTTTTATTGGATCGGAAACAATCGAGTCGCTTGAAGCTGAGGTGCAAAGAGCTACTGTCCACCTAGCAGTTTTTTTAGTGTTGAACTTGAGAATAAGGGATTATTTATTCTTCGTCAAGTGGGAGGAGGATGAGCACGAAGGGAGTTGGTGTCAGTTTTCGTTTTGCTGGGTTGGAGGCACATGACGAAGAACAAATTTCAGATGGAGTATATTTGTTTGGTTTAAAACAGCGCAAAATGTTTTACAGATTTATTCTAATCACGTGATTAGCCAGTGAAGATGAGGCATCTGGAAAATGTACTTTATCTTTAAAATATTATGCATATTGTGTTAGTAAAGAGATTTCTCATATGATCTTGGTAATTTACTTGGCATTGAGGCGTTCGACATTAGTATCCATAACCTCTTATACAATGAGTGAGATGAACGTTTTCAAAGCCTTCGTCTTGATGTGTGGTTTCTTGGTGGTGAGGATTGGACGCTGAGACCCAGGTAAGATGAAGACGAAGGTGATTTAATGATGAAATTGCTCATAAACAGTCCAGGAAAACAGGCAGACAGACAAACACACAGCTAATCGCTGGTAGCACTGAAAACAAAGACTGAAGAACTGGAGCCGACGCGGGACTTAACCAGTACCACTGGGACGACGGACAGACAGACATACGCTTGACAATAGACAAACAAGAGACAAAGACAACAGGTGGACTTAAATACACACGGAGTAATCAAGGGAACGAGACACACCTGGGAACAATCAACGGGGAAACGCAGAGACTCCAGGAAGGAACTGAACAGAAACACGGATCATGACAGGCTTGAATTTATGCAATTATTTTGTTTCCAGTTGGGATAATTAATCAATATAAGTTTTTTTCTGCTTGATAGGGAAGTTTTATTTTAAGTAAATAGAAGATATTTATTGTTTAATTTCTTAATTAAAAATTTAAATAACATTACTAATTTAAATAATAAACTAATGCATGTTATTTTTATGTATTTGGTGGTTTTGGTAATTAGCTTCTGAAAACCCAAATTCATGGTTGAGAGCAGTAAACTTACTAAACATATTTTTGGTCCTGGATTTGGTACTGAATTAGGTGCTTACAACATAAATAAAAGATATTACAACAAAATATGTTCTTTTGATCCTTAATGATTGAATCAACCTGAAACAAAATTATACAAATCAAGGCTTTTGAAAGTTTCATCATGTTTGCCATTTTCTGTGAGATTTGCATCACTAAGTAGTCATGTCAGTTTCCTTGAGGTAAATTGTCAATATTATATAACAAGTCTTTCTTACCAAGATAGTATTGGTCATATTGTAAATGTACCCATTTTGTATTTATAGTATTTTAATCAAATTCTTCAATTGTCGTATTGCTGTAATAATCAATGAATATTTGTGGCTCTAAATCCTCCAATGTTTTAATGCAGATGCCTCGTTGATCTCTGGCTGCGAGTCGAAATTCCAAAACCTGCAGTGATTTCATGTCACGTCAGTGTTTTAAGTTTTAAAATTTAATGGTTTTCTTGTGTTTTATAACAAGTATTTGCAGTATGTACTTTACTCTTGTTTAAGTTTTTTTTCTTTTCTATTTTTGTTTGTTTTTCAGTAGGCATGGTACGGCGTCGTTCCATTGAAGACTGGCCCCGCAGTTTAGTGACTAACCGTTGTCACAAGTTGGCAACACAGGAGGAGCGCTCTGACAGAAATGTTTTAAAAGAGAAGATGTAGACAGTTATAATTTTATTGTTTTTATTTCAAAGTTTGTTCTATTGATTNCTGATTCATTTGGTGGTTTATATTATTAATGTTATTTTAACTCATATTTGCTGTTTGCATGTCCTACTTCTGCACTGGGTGGCAGGAAACTATTGTAGGTTTAGTGAGAAAAAGTTGGAGAAATTATTGACTGATTATTTCATGGTGGGTTGGACGTCTTTCATGGATGCGAGGTCTCCAGTGCATAAGGACAGTTTCTCATATTTTGGACAATGTAAGGAAGTTTAGAACATGGGTTAGGATACGTTTGAGGTCGTCTGTCTTTTCTAGTCTGGATATTTTTGTTTGAGTAGTTTAATGAAATGTCAAAGACAAATGGATGGTAGCAGCTAATAAAATTACCAATGTTCACATTAATTTATCTTATAAAACTATTCAAAGGTTTCAGACACAGATTATTTATAAGCCATTTTCTTAAGAGTCTTAAACTATAGCTGGTCACTTTGCTACCTTCAGGTAGTGGTGAGTTACTGCAAACCGAGGAGGAAGAAAATGTTCTCTTTTCATTGTATTCATGATACGTTTTTCAGTTTTTAATTTTCATTTGTGGAAATTAAATGATAGTTTTCATTTCTCAAGATAACGAAGTGGAGGAACAAACAGCAGGTGGACTTAAATACACAGGGAGGGGAATGAGGGAACGAGACACAGCTGGGAAGCAGTCAAGGGGAAGGAGACGGGACAAGGCGACGCTTTGTTCTTCATTTTGACCGACAGGATTAACAAAAATGTTCTATTTTTACCCGTCAAATTAAAATCACACTAACTTCGGCTATTTAGACGCACTTTTATGCGATTTAGTTAATTTTCACCTAGTTGAACCGTGAATCCAGAAACAGATCTAAGTTTTTCTCCGTAGTGAAGAAAACTACCGACTGTGGCCCCAATAACTTATAATAAATTAAATTAAACGACTCCATTTAAATTACATCACTTCACCTGCTGCGGTCTGAACTCAGCCTCAAAAAATCCCTCCTGGTTGCATCTGCAGAGAAATTTGCTTAATCGTTTCAGTTGGATCCGTTTGATCCAAACCGATCACTGAACTTCTTTNTTTAAAGGAGAAGATGTAGACAGTTATAATTTTATTGTTTTTATTTCAAAGTTTGTTCTATTGATTTGAGCATCTGAGGTCCTTTGCTGATGATTGTTCAAGTTTCAGTCTCCTCCTGGTGCTCATGCTGCTGAATGGGGTATATGCCTCGAGAGGTGGTGACGTATTTCCGTTTGAATTTATGCCACATAGGTTGGTTCCGGGTCCTGCTGACTCCTATTGTTTTCAGCCAAAGCTGCAAGATCTGTACCATGAAAAAGACGCAAAACTTAAAACATCTGTGAGCTGCTGGTACAACAATCGAGTTTTGTGGTGTGCCGTTGTGTCCAGTAATTAGCCGGTACCATCCGGTGCTTAGTTTTTTTCATTTTCCTGCTGAAATCAAGGACAGCTAACACGCGGTTTGTAGCTGCCTGCTATTTCAAAGCTTGAGGATACTGAAGATCCAGCGTCAGAAATGGGAAGACGGAGGTTAAAAGGAAGCTGTACGAGCTTCGTTCACTGGAATAATGTGTTGGAGGAAAATAATGCCAGGAAATCCACTGCAACGGGAACAGGCTGAGAACAGAGGCAGCGATTCGGCACAAGGTCAGTCAATACGTGTGTTGAGGCGTTTGTGTTATATGGAGTATGAAATTATTCTTAGGCAGCTCCTTAGCTTTTGTTTATATGACATATATAAAATACATTTAACATGCAGTCGGAGCGACTAGCCCCTCCGATACTATTAAGAGAGGAAAAATTCTTGAACTTTAAAAACCTTTTGACTCGTTAAATCCTCTCTTATGCCCGGGTTCAGAAAGATGCTGTGTGCAAAGACTGAGATCACGCAGAGATAACAGCGTCACAATAATCAGCATCCATTCAAGACAGATGCATACTATCACCAGACAAACACATCACATAAACCTCAGAGCACAAACAACACATGAATTTACCTGAGAGAGAAAAAGACAAAAGATGGAAACGACAAACAAAAAGCAAAGACAAAATCTAGTAACAAAATCTGATTTGTTACTCTGTAGAAAGTTTTATCCTCTTGTATTTAATTTATTCAAATAAGGCGTATCTTTGCTCATCCAACCAGAAGCTATCTCTGACCCTCTGAAGCCTAAAACCCCTGCCGTGTTTACAGCCTTTCACAGATGAGTGTGAAAAGCTGGAACTTCTGTATTGTTTTCCACACAGACAAAAGGCAGTTCAAACGATCCTAGCAAACCATCTGCTGTAACTACAGGTAAAATAAAGGTCAATAGGCCAGAATAAGTTACTGATTTAAAACCACAATTTAGGCCATTTGAATCAAGACATGTTAAGTTTTAAAACTAGCTTATTTTAAATTTATTTTCTCAACAATACCGAGCAGGTAATTTAATAACAGCCGACAGCAGCAAACCACACCACACCACACAGGTAGTCAGATTAAGGTCCAAAACCTTCACTTTACAGCCGTTTAAGTGGCACCGATCCACATGAAAAACCCAAAGAACAAATGGTACAAATCACGTATTTCCAGAATCCCGAATATATTAGAGTGAATTTTTCCACTTTGCTGCTTTAATCTGTTACGTAATTTCTCCTTTTTTCCTCTGAGATTCTGCTTAGAAAATGAGGTTATGAAGTTATATCCTCCCGCTGCTTTTTGTTTTTAAAATAATATATTTAGGTTTGCCTCGATTTTATAAACTAATGTCTCTATGCATCATTTTTTGTCTTACTGTTGGTGCAGATATTAGGTGAACACTGTGCTTTGCCTGCCAGTAGTTTAAATTAATTTCAGCTGCACACTTTCAAGGGTATTCAGATTTTAACATGCATTTCTAAGTAGTATTTCAGTTCACTCTTACTCAGTGACTTCAATGTTGTTACACCTCTGAAACATTTTTTGTAGTTTCTTTGTGATACCAGAACTATTTCACTTAAACATTTAATTTCCTGAGATTCAATTTATGTTCAAGCAAACTCTCAAAAAGAGCTGAGGATTTATTAGTTTTGATCATGTTGGGCAGCTAAATATGGAAGCTTATTGTTTTTTTGTGTGTTTTTAATTTTTCAGGTTTGCATCGTAACACCTCGTGTTTCTGAGCCATGATCGCTGTGCTGATTACCTTTCCATTGGATCCAAGCACCTGGACCAGCTGACGGCATCCATCAGTCCACGGATCATCACAACGTGGACTAACTTTTTATTTACTTGGTTAAACTATGATCTGGAAACCGGAGCACCAGATATGCAAAAATCTTCCTGCAGACTTTGACACTGCAGTCATCCTGGACGGGGCTGAGCCGCTCTTCCTCTCTCCTCTTCCTCTCCTCCAGAGTGACGAGTTTTCATCACCAGTAAAGGCGAACAGGTCTGATGTCTGATTAGCTGCTAGGAAGTATATTATATATTCACTGTTCATTTTGCTATCCTGTTTGTACCTCCAATAAAATTGAATCTCATTTGTAGTACTCTACATTTCACAAACCTTTTTTCCCTTTTCTCTGTGTTTACATTTTATCAAGTATTTACATGTAGATCAGGAATTCAAGTGAGATGGTAAAATGCAACACATTTAGGTAATACCAGCAAAGAAATGTGAATATTAAGTAATATGTAGTTAGTCATATAATTTAATATACTGAGTAAGGCTGGATGATATGATTTACAAGATTTTTTTCATACCAGATTTGATTTTAATCGATTCCTCCTGCCCTCAATTTCTATAATAAAATCACAGAAAATACTTTCAAAAAGTGCCTTTATTTCAATCATCTGTTCTGTGAGTTGTATAAGGGAGCATTATGGTCAGGACTGCAAGTATGCAGTCATTGTTGCAGCAGAATAAAGATGCAATTTTATAACAATGTCTTAAAATTACAAGAAGTTGTTTAATGAGAAATAAAGATTCAGATTGATCTGACGTAACCAGCTCAGTCCATGTGGTTCTGACATTTGTCAGAACCAAGAGGATTCAGATTTTCACCTCAACTGACCAGATAAGGATTAAGGTACAAATAAAAAAATAGAGCAAATACTGTAAACAAAATGGAAAAAGCAACTGATAGAAATACTTTCTATATAAAGAAAAGTAAAAAAAAAAAAAAGTTAATAGCAGGAGAAAAGTTGATGGCAACATTAGCTCGGCCTATTCATCCCTCCAGGAAGCCATTCAACAGAACTCCTGTCCAACTCCAACTATAATGAAGATTAAAAAGAGAGAAAAACAGAAAGTTAAAATAACAAATAATACCAATTTAATATTCAGATCTAATGTGTTCTGGAATCTATTATTGACATTTTACAAATTTCACAAATCAATTAGAAGGTTTCACAAATGTTTTATTTATTCTGCTGTCAGTACAGAATAATCTAGTTAGGTTTGAAATGTCTAGGTGTTATAGTTTTTAAAGTACAACACATTAAAAAAGCTCAAGATAGTGAAAAATTAAGTGTAATCGCCCTTTAGCTATTTTCCGAATTAGATGCTACATTCAGAAGCTAACTTCAGCTTCTGGGGCACAATATAGACATATCTCTATATGTTTATATAGATATATATCTATATCTATCTATAAAGCATAGATATGTAGATTGCACACTGCACAGGTAATCAAACCACTTATCGTTTACATAGCACCTTTATAAGCTTGTCCCTGTTAGCTACGTCAGACATATGAGGCATTATGGTGAATACAAACGATTTATTAACTTACCTTTGAAGTTATTGTGAAGTTTTGACACATCCACATTAATTTATTCAAATAAGGCACATCTGTGCTCATCCAACCAGAAGCTGTCAATAGTTTCAGATTTAAACCCAAACATGGCTAAATTAAGAATTTTGTTGAAAAGAACTGTTCAATCTACCTTTTTGACATGTGATAAGATTAACTGTATTTAAACAGAGAATATTCAGTTTCATCCCAATAAAACATGGAGAGCAATGGCCACTGCGGAATAGATTAGAGAAACAGTGATATGTTTTTAAATAGATCGTTATTTTCTTAGGTTTCTTATACTGGTTTCCTCTGCACTTGACTGAATCCATAGAGAAGCAAAATGCATTTCTGCTGCAGGTCGGTAAAGCTAGGTCGGCATTTTTCTTTGGTAAATGTCTTGCAGGTCTTTTCATGTTATGTTTTGTGAAGGGATTGTTTGCATGATTTATTTTCAATTCATCATCGTTTTCAGGGATCCCTTATTTTTCCATTGGAGTTCTTCCCTCTGAACCGTCTTGATCTGTGGTGCCCTGATGGTGTGAATATAACTTTAGACACAGTAAAGTTACATTTTGCATTCATATCAAATGTTAATTTTGTGCCTGTTATTACTCTCTATGTGTACAGATCTACCTTAGCGATGACGATGGCATGCAAATTCTGCAAGAACTCGTGGTTTGTAGCGTATCAGTACTTGGAAGTATCAGCACCAAAGCCGCCGGTCCAGAACCAGGCAGCTCCAGTGTACAGAGATTTGTTCCCCACATTGAAAGGAGAGGTATGAATATTTTATGTTTGTTTGCAGTGAAATAAAGGTGTTTGGTCTAAAAAAAAAAAGTGGCTAATGATTCTAAATTTATTTTATTTTTACAGAGGATTTGTTCAGAGGAATTGCATGTGTTTTCTGATCCACTTAAGAAAAAAGTGGTTTCTTACAAGGTCTGTGAGGCTTTTATCTATTGATGATATATTTTAATAATTTACATTTTAATTACATGTGGACAACAGTTTGGTGACTTTAAAGGAATGTTACATTTTCTTAAATCCAGTCCGTTTCTCGGCTGACATGTTGGTTGAAACACTGCTCAACACT
>NW_006802261.1:0-14030 GCF_000485575.1 Poecilia formosa
TATTGTCCAATCATATTTAATCCTTGTCTTTGTTATATTGCATCATTTCCGGTAATGATGAAACATGATTACAATGGTTTTAGTAATCTAATTTAATCACGTTAAATCAACATATGAAAAATGTGTAGTTTCATTATTGTTGGTTATTAAGTAAATTGTTCTTTATTCAATTGTGTAAATACAAGAAAGATGACTGAATTGTGTAGTATTAACTTATTTTGTTTGTGCAAATTCAAAAACCCCTCAATTCTCATTTTTTCAGTGTAGGCTGGACCTTCACAAGATTTAGCAGACGGATGCAGAAAAGCATTTTCAAATATGGCTGAATCAACATACAACATAAACAAGTGAGATCCCTGGGCTTATGGGGTCATATGAACTAAAAGAGCGACCAGTTATTTTAATACAGTCGGAAATCACTGCAAATGTAGGTCAGAAAGTTGGCATTCTGATTGACCTGACTAATACCAGTTACATTACTCACTCAGATTGAACCTAGGAGGTGCTTATGCACAGTGCTGAGGGAAATGTCAGTCTTTATTTACCATTACTGTTATTTTATTATCACTCATTGTTTCTACTTTCTCTGCATTCAAGCCTGCCCGGATACGAGTCACACAAAATGGCCGAAGATACTCTGATTGGTTGCCTCAGACGTGTGGTACGTTCGAGGACATAAGAAAAAAGGATTTCATGTCGCATTCACTTACCTTTGACTATGAAGCGTAACATAATGCAATTCACAGGGCCACCGATAACACGGTGGGACATATTTCTGGTTTTATTCCGGAGTGAATCCAGAGCAAAATCAGTATAATAGCACTACTATATTGAGGTTGGAAGTCTCTAATGTCCCATGGACTTGAACTCAACCCTTCTCCTGCTGCCTCTTTTACTTTGAATGGAGGAGGAGTTTATACCCGCTCCAGCAGGCGTGGGCTTCTGAGGGTTGAGAAGATGGCGGCTTGTAAATACTCGTCGCTAACAGGTAGAGCTAACGCTGCACAACACAAATCCCACAGTCCCCACCCCACTCCTGATCAGTCTAATAACCGGAGACACAAATTGTAAATAAAGGAGTCCTCCCTAAGTTATTTACATGGAATTACTTCTGCACTCGGCCTGAAGAGCGAGTCCATGGCGACGAGTGGGCAGACCGGATACCAGATACCTGATACCAGAGCTACGCTACTGCTCAGCCACAACGCCCGCCGTGCTGCGCCATGCTCAGGAAGCCAAAACCCCTCGCCGCAGCCCCTCCCGCCCCCCGATAGTCTCTGACGCTGGCGACAGCAAACACACACATAATATATGAGTAAACACACATATATTATGTGAACTCGGAAATATAGTGATATAATCTAATAGTGATATATTATAAGATATTAAGTCAAAACAAGCTATTAAATCCAAATTGAAGCTATTAAATAATCAGTAGCAAATACATGAAGGTTAAGAATGATCTAAATCGAGAATAAACTAATGTCACAAATCTAATAAACTTCAATAAGTGCATTTTAAGTATAAACAGTATGCTCTTATGGAATAGTGTGATCATCGGCACCCGAGCTTTATTAAACAGTGTCATGATTGTGTTTGCGGATATTTAGCTGCTCTTATGCTGTATAGAATATAGCTAATAACCTGCTACGTCCATGAGCATGAGTTGAAAATAGCATTATATATGGTTAGATAGGCGCTGCTGGGCACCGCTGATCAGAGGAGGCCCACTCCAACCGACACCCTTAGTTGCCTGGAAGTAGGTATGTGAAGTTCCATTGCTTTTGGTGGGATATTTTGTCTAGTTTGGTAGTTCTCAACATGAGCGGCACCACCCCTGGGCTATTCAGAGGACTGCAGGGGGTGCCGGCGAACATTTCCTAGGAGGGGATGGGCTGGGATGCATCAGCAGGGCCTTAGGTCAACGGTAAACCCCACAATTGCAGGTGGAATATTGATGGTGGCCCTCACCCTCCTCGGCGTCCGCCAGCCTCTATAAGCCTGCTGATGCGGCTGAGTTTACTTACTGACACGATACTTATACCTGACCTCAGTTGCTTACATAACAGTAAGCGACTGATCATTTGTTGTTTGGTAGGGTTCGATATATTTGTTTCTTAAATATTATATTTCATGACAGTGTTAGTGTCATGATGCTGGCGACTCCATGACACACCCACTCATTTCGCACATTAGGATTTGCTTAAGGACCGGATTGTTCTTTGCAATACTGTGCAGTAAACCTACTAATCCTATGTATCAGTAGATAGGTCTATATAGAGATGTGATTTATAGGATCTGGGGCTTTTGCTCTATGTTGAGATCTCAGTTTGAGGAGGACAGAGCTCAGGTTCAACACGCTTAGCAGGAGGAGGGGACTACCAGCAGTTTATTGGATTCATTATGTTTAATTGTGTTTCATTTGTGATTAAATAAATAAATAAATCGTAATGGTTAGGAGGTGCAATAGATATTTGGGAGACAGTGCAATAGAGACATATAAGAATGGGAACATCAATGTAAAAGTCCAATCAGCAACTAGGAGGTATCCATTAGTGTTAGACGGAGGAAGGGGGGGCTTAAATCTGGCTGCTGTGGGCTGCAGTACTGGCAGTCCAAAAAAAGAAAAATGTATGTAACAGAGCAGGTTCTTACTGTATCCCCCCATCCAGATATTATAATGAGCACAGGAGGAGATTCAAATAGTGCACTTAAAGTGAGGCTACTTCGATGCGTGTTTAACAGTATGATGTTACATTAGATTGCTAAGTGGTAGGTTATTCTGAAGAACTTATCTGAGCACTGGCAACTTTTGTTTCGATAGGACGGCAGAACCATTGCGAAGCGTCGGTCAACTTCCTGTCTTGAGATTATTATTTTCCTTTCAATGTAGTGTGTTGTGAATGAAAATCTGAGTTGTTATCTCTACTGTAGAACATATAAAGTTCCTGTATTGTTGTTTTGAGTGTTAGTTCAGGGTTTAGGAGGAAACATTTAACGGGTCATACCACTGTAATCCCTAGATGGTTTCCACGCTCACCGTCGCGGGTTCCACAAGAGGAGGTATGAGGCTTTGTTTTCTGTGTTAATAAGTGTATTTTAAGTATAAGTAGTATGTTCCTGCAGAGTAATGTGTACGCCTTGTTGGGGAATCAGCGACGAAAAGGTGAGTTCCCCACTCAAACCCCGCGGCCAACGTCAACCCCAGCCCACGCCAATCGGGCAGCTCATCAGACGCCATTCCAGCCGAAATGTGCGGCTTGGGTGAATCACGTGCGCTTCCCGAGGCCCAGACGGCATTGCCCCCATACAATCTCTGTATGGGTGCGCTCCGGAGGTTGGGCGGGGCAGTCTCCCGAGTCACGGCTCTTGCTGGCGAGACGTGTCTCCCCTGTGACGACGAACCCGTGCCTTGCTGGGTCCCCCGGCATAGCCGCAGAACGCGGTTACCAGGGTGACCCATTTCGAGGGGTTTATTGTCTCTCGTCGACGGGGACACCGCCCAGTCCCCTCCGTCACCCAAGATCATGCGCTATATGGCGAACTGATTTCCCCCACCATCTCAAGTTCTCTCTTGCGAGAGACGCACCAACTCCGCCACAGTCATACTCTTAAGCCAAGAGGGGATTGGCCGACTAGGTGGTTCACTGCACGCCACGCCCACAGTCGCCGCCCAGGATATCTCGACTGACTGGCGGCTGCCGACAGGACGTCAGATCCCCTGGTTCCTTTTCCAAGTTTAACTTCTTACTCCTCACCTGTTCGGTCGTCTCGCCATTTCCCAATCCGTCAGCGACGAGCTGACGGATTGGGAAATGGCGTTCACCTTGGCGCTGTAGAAAAGGCAGTCGGCGGTCGACCGACTCAGGTGAAGCCAAGATTTAACTCTGGCATTTTGGGCCTGAGGAGAGCTGACCTGGAAATAAGAAACAGCTAGGCTCATGTCGGCCCCGTATATTACTCTAGGGATACCGTAAGTCACGAGCATTTTGACTTTTTGGGAGGGTTTGAGGGGGGCCCTGCTGATCTTCCGAAGTATGGGCGTGATCTCCTTCACCGGGTTGGAAGGCAGGATCCCCCTCTTCGGGTTGACTTGGACTCCCAGGTATTTATATGCCCGGGTCTCGTCGACCATTGGGACAGGGGCAGCGCAAATTGTCCACTCTGCGCAGTCATTCACAGCCACGCTCTCCTTGGAAGCACTTAAGTAGAAGCCGCCACACTTCTTGATTTTGACCTCAAGGCCGGTGTGATCCAGGAACTTCTCCAGGATCAGGAGGTTCCTAGCCATGCCTGTCCAGGACCCACTGAGAAGGACCAGGTCATCGGCGTAGGCGAGTGCGGTGATACTCTGGCCTGAGAGGGTGAACCCAGAGCCTCTCTGGTCCAGAAATGTGAGCAGTGGGTCCAGGCAGAGGTTGAAAAGCAGAGGGGACATTGGGTCTCCCTGTTTCACTCCGACCTTTAGTGTAATTGACCGAGTACGCCCCCCGTGGGTGAGTACCCTGGAGCTGGCGTGCTTGTATGAGTTGCTGATCAGGTCGCAGATGCCAGCGTCAACCTTCCTCAGCTCCAGCACCTCACGGATGTGCTGGTGTGAGACTGAGTCAAACGCGCACGCCAGATCAATAAACACCACAGCGAGGGTCTCCTTGTGGCGAACCGCCCTCCGCACCACACCGTCAAGTAGCATCAGGTTAGTGCTACAGCCCTCGCCCCTAGTAAAGCCCTTCTGTGACGAGTGGGCAGGGCAGGCTTCCCTCAGTCTGTCACAGAGAATTTTAGACAGGAGCCTCAGGATGGTGGAGCTAAGAGAGATGGGCCTCCAGTTTTCTACTCTACTCAGCTCCACCAGATCCGAGCTCTTAGGGACCAGAGTTGAACGGCTCCTCTTGAGGAGCCTGGGGAGCTTACCATTGTATAAGATTGCATTGAAAAGGTAGGTCAGCTTCTCACCATCTTTGTCCCACATCAGCAAGTGGGGCTTCCTGATGCCATCAGGACCGGGCACACTCTTACCCCTAGAACCTCTGATGGCCGCCAACACTTCACTAGGGGTTATGGCCATCAGTAAAGGTTCAATGTTGGCTTCAGGTAAGGTGCCAAACACGCCCAGTTCCTTGTACCTATCCTCTTTCTCCCACAGTTCACTGTAAGCTTCCTCGATTTTTTTAATGTGGATGTTGCACGAGGTAGCTTCCTTTCCGTCCAGAATTAGGGATGCGGCAGCCGCCGTGTCGTTCTTGTACAGGCTCTGGATGGTCCTGTATTTATCCCTCCGGTTTCCCTTGGTCACACGGAGCCTACGAGGTTTCCAAGGCTTACGTACGCGTATTTTATTGGAGCTCCTCATCAGCTTCACGTAAAGTGATAGGGTCCTGCTGACCAGAGCCGGCGAGGACTTAAGAGGGTGAATGCACCCCGGGGGGACGTTCGCGTCACTGAATCGATGTTCCAGGCAGCTTTTTAAAGTCCTACTAGGCTGGGTCGCCCGCTTGTTTGTAAGTGGGGGCAGGGGGGAGAAAAGGCCCTCGTAGTGACCGGCGTAATTGTCACCAAGTTTCTTGGTTCTCGGTTTTTTGCCAGCGTTGCCGTGCTTTTTAGTGTGTAGGGAGAGGCCTCTTCTAGTTCTAAAACTAGAAGAGCAGATCTCACATACAAACGTGTAGTTGGTCGCAGGGCGGACGCGCTTGTTGGCTTCGCATTTGGCCGCGTGGCAGGTAGCACTGTGGAGGCCTGGCTTCAAGCTGTCACATTTGATGCAGAACCAGCTGATTTTCCTCGCTTGATGTTTTTTGAGAAAATGCCCAAGGCCGTCCCTAGCCATCTTTAGGACCACATTACAGAGGCGACAGGGCAGCTCCCTCCAAGGGACTTTTAGTCCTACCGTTGTTGCTACGGGGAGTTTGAGACCTGAGCCAAGAGCCTCCTTCACGTCCCCGTCAGAGTTAAAAAACACGATGTTACTGGCCGAATGGGGAGCCGAGGAGGACCACATCACTGCTGCTGAGGTAGTAGTTATAGTAAGCGGAGGCCCGTGGCCGAAGATAGTATTCAAGGTCGTCAGACTGGGTAGAGATGAAGAGGACGTTGCTGTTAATCTCTCAGGTCTTTAACTCTCAACTGCTGCGCACTCAACTGGTAAAAACCAGCTCAACTGCCTCTATAAGTGTTCCGTTGCCGTAGTGACTGGTCGACAAACAGGGCAGAATGTGTGTTAAGGCAGCTTTATCCAGCTTTGTGAGACATTCAGTCTGTTCCAAAGGGGATAACTGGTCTTGTTAAATGGCATCGCACCACGCTGTATTCTAGAATAAATGTCCACATATGGTTTACATTGTTGTGTTTGTCTGATTTAACCTTGTCTGTTTTGAGTTCCTAGTGCTGGCTGCTCCGGTCGTAAAGGAGAGCAGGGAGGTGGAGACGGGGTGGAGCAAGCTGGCCGAGACGGCAAAGTCGCTCACATCACTGCTCACCATAAAGAGGGGGAAGGGGAATTTTCTATGCCAGTCTAGTTGGTTTTGTATATTTTCCCTTTTGTGTCTTGTATGTGACAAGATAAGCCAGTGTTTAAGTTCTCATCTTGTCTCTGTTGGTCAGGTCCGTCTATTTGAATTAATTTGAGTTGATGTCAGTTATTTTAATCTCCCCTATGGACACGATTTTGTCTTTCTACAGGCTCAAACTCTCATCCTGCCAGGACACGCAAGGAGCAGGAAGGAGTGCCAAAAGACCAAAGGAGATCGTCAAAGCCAGCCTGCTAGAATGGAAGGGCAAGTTGGAGCCCTCGTTTCTCAGCCAGGGCTGCATTGAGTTGACAGACCTCGCTGGTTGACGAAGCCACAATAAGAACCACTGGACAGTGGAGGCCAAAAATGCCCCACAAGACCTGCGATAATTTCTCAGTAAGTGTGTGAAGACTGTAGTTACAGCCACACAAATGTGATAACTTTCACTTTTATCACATATAACAGGTTTACAATAATCGTTTCTAATATTCGGCATAACCAACCACCAACCAACAATTCCCAAATGCTTCAGACCAATCCCGGAGTCAGAAACTCATCACCGCAAGCACCCCTAGTAATTAATATTTAAGTATGTCTACTACTATCTGATTCTATTATAAACGCTATGTTTGCCTTGTATTTGAAGCTATTATGTTTTTAGGGAGGCAGATTATTTCCCTGTTTATAGAGATCAAACATGAGAGTGTAATTTGGTGTGACCAGGTGTTGCATGGTGTGACTGTTGTAATGATACATTTGTGTGTTTGAGAAGCAGTTTCTGATTTCAAGATTTAAATACAAAGGCAATGCTTTGTATTATTGTTACCATAGTAGATTATGTTTAGTGTTTAATATTGTTTGGTATTCTATTACATGTTAAAGTATAACGGAGCATGCAACACTATGGGAATAGTTACAGTATGTATTTTGTCATTTATTGTTTTCATCTGTTTTACTAGATCCTACTGCCATCAAGCTGGGCTGTGATGAAGCACCAAGAATGGTCCAGGCACAAGACTAGGACGCGCGGGAAGAAGTCCAAGTCGGCATCTCGAAACAATCTAAAGAAAAGAACTGGGCCACATGTCACATGGGCACCAGAGCCTGAGCCAACCAGGCCTCATGAGGTTCCAAGTTGAGCAGCTAAGACTGGGCAGAGTTCATAAATGCCTGGTTGTAAAAATTGCAATTAAAACAGGTATTGTCATTGTTCGCTTTGGCATTAAGGTACTCAGGGTTGGTAGTGTGTCTTTTAATCAACCACAGATAGTCCCAGATCAATTAGTATAATTTATGCCTAAAGCTAAAAATTGACAATCTACAAGATCAGTATTAGTGATTGACAATGGTCGGCTCTCAAGAGAGGTCAAGGGGTTGATAGACCTGGATAAAGACGCTCTGATTAAACTAACGTGATGATTTTGAGTCAGTTAACTTGCTCTATTTTGAAACCTTAACTCGTCATATATGGTTCTGTTTAAAGCAGTTAAGGTAGGCCTTAGGACGTGATTTAAGATGATCCAGGCTGAGGGAGATCAGATCTGGGAAGGCAGGTTATTCCATAGGACAGGAGCAGCAATAGAAGAAAGCTCATTCTCCTTCCTCTTAAGTCGAGTACAAGGAACTGTCAGTAGTAACTGATTATTAGATCATAAAGTTCTGGACACGGACCGGAAATTTAAAAGATCTTGAAGATAAGGGGTAGCCAGGTCACTGAAAGCTTTGAAATTTAACAAAAGAATCTTAAAATCTATATGGTAAAGGATAGGCAGCCAGTGTAAAGATGCCAGGGTTGGCATTAAGTGGTCATGCTTCCTGGTTTCTGTGAGGGGCCATGCAGCTGCATTATGGATCATTTGAGGTCGCTGAATCTATGATTTATCCATCCCTCTATATAAGGAGTTGCAGTAATCCAGACGAGTTGTTATGAAGGCATGAATAAGTCCTTCAAATTACTTAAGAATAGAAGTGGGAATTAACTTTGCTAAAGCCAAAGGTGGTAAAAATTTGATTTAACGACAGAACTAACATGTTTATCTAGTTTTAAAAGCTGCCACAAGTGAAGTTAGGATGCCTAGCAGAGGTCTGATAAAACCGAGCCAAAGAACCAAGAATCTGATATGAATTTGTAGTCTGAGGTTTTGACCAAATAATAGAACTTGAGTTATACTGTCATTCAGGTGAAAAGTTTTTTTTTTTTTTTTTATTAATATGGCCACTGAAAAACCTAAACACAAGATAACACTAAGTATCTTTGAAAGTGATTCTGTAAATTTTATATTACATTTAGACTTTGAAGGGGTCATCTTTACAACTTAACCCGAGACACTAAACTGCCCTGGGTCCAATTGACCCGCTGGCCAAAATCAAGACAAACGAGTCCCGAAGATGATCATCCAGGTGGACCCCCAGTCCGAGCCTGCATGTCTAGACCCCAACTGTGCATTTCATCATGTGCTGCCCAGATCCTATGTCACACCTAGCTGGTGTGGAAGGCATACAGGTGCAAATGAGCAGGAACCGCCGAATGCCAGCGGTGATATCCATAAATGCCACAAATCATCCATCTACCTTGACATAGGACAGGGGAGGTTACAACCCACATGTTAACCCACCTCTCATAATTGGCAGGAAATAGAAATAAATTCAAGAAGTTTGTTTCTAAACATCTTAGATAGATGGAGACCCATAAGACAGGTGTCTAGCGCATCATGAGAAACACCCCATCAGTAGACAAGTCACGGTCGCACCACATGACATTACAAAACCACAGCCAAATTGAATTGATGGAAAACCCCTGAGAGGTCTAATACGGATGTGAAATTATGATTCCTGTATGCACAGCATTGCAAATGTTTAATTAATTGTAATGGACATAAATATTTTAAAGTTTTAATTTGGCTAGATGGAAAACATAGTACATCAATGATTCATCAACACTAACCCCTGTAGAAGCAAAGATCTCCACAAGGGTAGAAATCATTGTGGATTTCTAGCCTATTTTACGTCCTGATGAACCAAGAAGGAAAACAGGTTAACAGGAGAGCAGGAGAAATCCATGGCTGGACCTTCAGAGAACTAGCAGAAGGATGCGGGGGAGCATTATGGATGTGGCTGCATCGACAAAGAACGTAAACAGGTGAGGTCCCTGGGCTTATGGAGTCGTATGAACTAAAAGAGCGACCTGTTATTCTAATGCAGTTGGAGATCACTGCAAATGTAGGCCAGAGAGGGAAGTGTCAGTCATTATTTACCATTATTGTTGTTTTTATTATCACTCATTGTTTCCACTTTGTCTGCATTCAAGTCTGCCCGGATACGAGTCGCACAAAATGGCCGAAATGTTTTCTGATTGGTTGCTTCCGACATGTGGTACGTTTGAGGACATAGGAAAAAAGGATTTCGTGTTGTCTTCATTCATTTTGATCATGAAACGTAACGAATTGCAATTCACAAAGCTACCAGTAACATTATGGGACATATTTCTGATTTTGTTTCGAAGTAAATGTAAAACAAAATCAGTATAATAACACTACTTTTATAAAGTTAGAGGTCTCTAATGTCCCATGGACTTGAACTCAATCCTTCTCCTACGGCCTTCGTTACTTTGAGTGGGGGAGGAGTTCATGCCCGCTACAGAGCATGCGCAGACTAACAAGGGTTTAGAAGATGGCGGCTTGTAAACATTGTCGCTAACATGTAGAGCTAACGCTGGCTAACACAAAGTCCATAGTCACCACCCTACTCCGGATCGGCCCAATAACACCGGAGATACGGATTGTAAATAAAGGAGTCCTCCCTAAGTTATTTACATGGAACTACTCTTATAATCAGCCTGAGGAGCGAATTATGGCGACGAGTGAGCGGACCGGGGCCAGTACACACCGCTGCAGGCAAGCAAGCACAGTCCCACTACCGTCCCCGCCCCCCACAAGAAGCACGCAAAGGTAATAAAACGAAATAACACGGGAACACCAAGGGACACGGTCGTATTTTCGTAAAAGCTACCACTTTGAACCTGAACTGTTAGCTGAATCGGATCTCTGATACCAAAGCTGCGCTACTGTTTAGCCATGATGCTTGTTGTGCTCCGTCATGCTTCGGAAGCTAAAACCTGAACCGCAACCTCCCCCTGATGCTATCTGAGTTTCCTTAAGCTTAATCTTGCAATCTGGGAGTTGATTCCATAGATTATAAACTTGGGCCTTTAATGATAAGAGTAAATCAAAATCAAACTGATTATTGAAAGTGAATTGAGTTGATTAAACTGGATTTGGAAGTGGGCGTTAACGCTGTTCTTATTCTAGTAGGATTATCCCTCAATTCTGGCTCAATGGTTTGCCGGTTAACACCTCATCTAAATTGCTTTTAATCTAAGCTCACATGTATTCTATCAACTAGTGGAGATAATGAGTTCTCTGATAACAGAAAGCCATCAGAGACCTGACGAGGACAGGTGTGAGGTTACTATCTTAGAGACCAGGATAACTTTAAAAAAAGGGGGGGGAGGGGGCAGCAGGTTAAAGGACAGAATAGAGCACACTTGGCTCTAGGTCTCTGCAGTTCTAAAGAGGACATAATTGCCATGGATGGGACACACAGGGACAGAGATTGAATCCAGACTGTTGGTTCCTGTACCACATGATCAGATCCGCTATGTTTGTACAGAATCTGTGAGGGTGATCAGAAAGCTATTTGACTCATATAAGAGGGCAATAATTTTGTCCCTTATAGTACTGGTATTTGTGTCTGTAATTCTGATTACATTAATCTGAGATTAAACATTTAAGAAATGTTTCTGTATTGTTAATCATTCTGCTTTCCTTTCCCAGAGGGCCTCTCTGAAGAAGAGCAGAGACAGCAGCTCTTCACAGAACGCCCTGCCTTGACCTCTTCGATAGCTACGAAACCATCACCGTGAAGCTTCACAACTTGTCCTGTTTGATCCTGGGTCAAGGACTAGATGAGCCAGTGCGAGATAGATTGTGTTGTTAGTTAGTGGTAATCTTGGCGCTGTGACTGTGTGATGAAGTGTCTTTCCCCCTCCCTTTAGAGTTACAGCGCTCTCTGTGATTGGGATCCTAAAGGCAATAAAAAGAGAGGGGCAGGCAAATGTGCCTCAGAGCAGCAGGAGATTTGTAACTGAAAGCACATCTCTGTCTGTTCACCTCGCGAGTATTCAGAATCAAACCTTCTCTTGTCTTCCTGTGTTATTTGCTGTGTTTAAGGTGTCAACTCTGACAGACATGCAAGTGGTCAAAATGATGAATACAAACTAAACCGCTGGCAGAGATGGAAGACGGAGCTAGTGAGCTTGATAGACAGCAAGACTCCAACCCGGCAGGACCACTGGCGACTGGGGGTCAAAGTTGAAGAAGTCACACAAGAGGTTCAGCCTGATTTGTGGAGAGAGTACGATCAGGATAGCTCCATACTGCAATTCAAGAGGCGGATGGGGCGTGTAGTGCTGCTTATGACATAAAAGTTTTAATTGTGAACATAAGTGTATGTGAAGTTGTTGAGAAGCAACAAAATGTTCTGTAATGTCTCAGTTCTAGAAGGCGTGCATGATCCGTTTGTGAGTGCTTGTTATCCTCTTGGGTGTGTCACAGCATCAGCCATCCTGAAATCCAATAAGAAGGAGGAGGGGGCCCGCCCAAACCCAGATCCCCTACAGAAAGTTATGCTTGCTGGAGCATAATTGCCAGAAAGCCGATCAAGAGTGGGGACAACGGCTCATGAGTAGGCTGCTGGCTGATGTTTAAGAGGGACACTGAAAGTTTGAGACACAGAAAGCTTGAGATATTCAAAACTGTGCTGTCACTCTGCAATGCACCGCAATTGAATGTATTTATATTTTCATGCGTTAAAAGGATTGACCTGTTTCCTGGCCCACCTCTACTGTACAAATCATGTAGTGCGACCGATTAGAAAGCATGTTTATTGAATTAAAATAGAGTATCTAGCATTTGGAGCACAAATGTTAACCCCTAACACAGCATCCTTGATTGACAAGTACTTGTTTATAACACTGATGAAATGGTGAAGACGAATAGAGGTCAAATCAATTACACACGGAGTTTGAAAGGTTTATTGGGGTGAAGGCTCTCATAACTGGCAGAAAATAAAAATAAATTCAAGAATGTGTTCCTAAACATCTTAAATAGATAGAAATTTATAAAATAGTTGTTTAGTGTATCATGGAAAACACCTTATTTGTTGACAAGTCACGGTCGTACCATATGACATTATAGAACCACAGCCAAATTATATTGATGGAAAACCCCTGAAGAGGTCTAATATGGATGTGGAATTATGATTTCTGTTTGCACATTACAAATGTTTATTAATTGTGATGGATATAAATATTTTGAAGTTTTAAATTAGCTTGGTGGAAATCCTAATACATCAATGACCCATTAACACTTACCTTTGTAGAAGCAAAGACCTCCACAGGTGGAAATCATTGTAGATTTCTAGCCTATTTTCCCTCCTGATAAACCAAGAAGGAAAGCAGGCCAGCAGAAGAACAGAAGAAATCCATGACTGGACCTTCACAAGAACTAACAGAAGGATGCAGAAAAGCATTTTCAAATGTGGCTGCATCAACAAACAACATAAGCAGGTGAGGTCCCTGGGCTTATAGAGTCATATGAACTAAAAGAGCGACCTGTTATTCTAATGCAGTTGGGAGTCACTGCAAATGTAGGCCAGAGAGTTGGTGAACCTAGAAGGTGAGAACGCAACACTGCTTATTCACGGTGTCGAGGGAATGTCGGTGATTATTCACCATTACTATTTAATTATCACTCATTGTTACCACTTTGTCCGTATTCAAGTCTGCCTGGATACGAGTCACACAAAATGGCCGAAAATCCTTTCTGATTGGTAGCTTCGGACATGTGGTACGTTTGAGGACGTAGGAAAAAAGGATTTCATGTTGCATTCATTCCCTTTTGATCATTAAACGTAATATATTGCGATTCGCAAAGCGACCAGTAATACGATGAGACATATCTCTGGCTCCATTTCGGAGTAAATGTAAAACAAAATCAGTATAATAACACTACTTTTGCAAAGCTGGAGGACTCTAATGTCCCATGGACTTGAACTCAACCCTTCTCCTACGGCCTTACTTTACTTTGCATGGCGGAGGAGCTTTTGCCCCGCTCCAGAGCAGGCTTAGACTTCTGAGGGTTGAGAAGAAGATGGCGGTTTGTAAACATTTGTCGCTGACAGGTAAAGCTAACGCGGGCAAGATGGCGATGTGGGCACACGTACTACTCTGAGCTCCATTCGTGCAGCCCTCAACTGCTACTTAAACTGGCCCTTTACACATAATTTCTTCCTCAAGGTGGACCCGAACATCCACGCTCTAAAGTAAGGAGAAAAAACTAGAGTTCTTATGAAAGATGTCGACCGTTAATGAGAAAGATTTCCCTAGTCTGAAGAATGCTAACGCTGCTAAGCTAAACATGCATAACTATGCTGCCGCTGCTAGCGCTGAAACACCGATGGAGA
>NW_006802262.1:0-13934 GCF_000485575.1 Poecilia formosa
AGTATCTGTACTTTCTACTTCACTACATTTCTACAAAAGTGTCGCGTTACTCGTTACATCCAAGTCGCGTTGCGCTTTTTGTCCGTTAAAATGTGAAGTTCAGGGTTTTAAGGTGGCGCCGTAAAATCCAAGCAATAACATGACATGTGTCTGTCACCCATCGTCTCCCCCTTTACTCGCACGCGGATCTCCAGACATGCGCAGTGGTTTCCTCTGAGCGGGAGAAGATGTCTGTCTAATCGTCAGTAATATAATAGCGCTGCATAAATCATAAGATATGGCGACATGTAAAATAAGCAGCGCTTCGCTTTCACAGACGGTGGGGACTTCGTCCAACTTTTAGCGTCACTTCGAACGAAAGCTTAAAAAAGGTCAGATCTGTGGCTGTGATGCTATCAACGCTAGCTGTACAGAGACACATATGTTGCATCTGCGATGAAAAAAGTTGTCACTCATGCGCTGAATTATTGTGTGGAGGTGTTGACTGAGGTGTCGCATATATGGGACAACGCTGTGACCAAAGTCTGCAATACGACATTCAGGAACGATCCGATTCTTCTGGATGGATCTTTGCTGATTAAATTTATTTCAGCTCTATTTAATATCTAGGTGTTTTATGGGAATGTGGATCTTTCAGATCAATTTGAGAAGCAATTTTGATAGGTAAAACTTAATTTTTTTTGGGTAGGTGGTCTTGACTACAACTCTGCTACTGGCTCCTTGGTTGCATGTCCTCCTCCACCCACCTTCTTTCCATCCCCTTTTTGTTGGATTTCTTTAAAAATAAATGCCACTAGTGGCAAAAAAAAGTGAAGTTCATACTATGTTGGGACAGGAGACAAGATGTTTCCATCCCTTAAATTATGATGCATAGAATCACATATCTAAGTCTAAATTATGTTACAGAGAGTAAACATAATAAAAACATGCTTTACCTGTGGCATTGTTCATTAAAATGGCACATTTCTAATGTATTAAAATTAAATACGATTGGTTCACTTAATGATATTGTATTAGGGATTAGGTAATGTATCCAGCAAGTACTTTTACTTTTAATACTTTATTGTTAAAAGCCAGTACTTTTTTTTACTTAAGTACAAATGTTAATGTGGTAGTTTTACTTTTACTTGAGTACATTTTTATCTGTGTATTTGTACTTTTACTTAATTTTTTTGAGTACTTTCTCCACCACTGCATGTGACGTCTTGCTCTTCAGAAAACGGCGGACTCCAACAAAACGGTCTACTTATGTGCCAACTCCAGTAAAGCCTGTTAAACAGACTGGTGGCCTAAAATGTATTTTCTTAAGTTGATTTTGCTGTAAAAAAATAGTCATGGGGTGCTGCATGGTCAGCTGCTCAGTTTGTTACAAGGATGTAAACCCAACTTGTCATTTTATTGCAAACCTTTCGATAAGGAAAGAGGGTGGTGATAACAGCTGTCAGTCGTAAGAACGGAGGCCCTCAGTGTATTCGTGGATGTGAAGATTTTTTTAGCGTGCAATTTAGTTTGAATGGCCCCTTTGTGCACGTCTGCCGCCTTGGAACCCTAATTATGTCTGTAGTTATTCAGGCATGTGCAGATGGGGTGTGTGGGGGTGCTTGAGCACCTGCCCGTTTTGCTCCTTGCCCCCAAGTGCCCTTTTGGCCAAATCTTTTTTTTGTATTTTCTAAGCCCTCTTCTGACACATAACATGTACTAAAATTATTATTTTTTTTTTTGTACAACATAAGCTGGTCACCTTATGCCCGTGATGCACGACGCAATTGCCTCTCACACAGTGAGATAAGGCGGCTAACGAGAGCTCAACATAGAGAACGTTCCAGATTACAGAACAGTTCTTGGTGAATTAAAAAAAGAAGTTTTTTGGTGAATAAAGTGGAGTAGACTTGCTACTTGTCAGATAACGGAAAACCACGTGCTTCAGCACGGAGTCGCAGTTTAAGCAGAGAGGTAATGAAATACAACACAGGCCTCTGTGTCTGCCTTTCTCTTAAGAACTACTGAGCTGGAGGAGACAACCAGGTGAGGAAAAACTGTTCTTATCTATGGATTCAGTGTTTTTATCATACAGACATTAGGCTGCTGTTGTTGTGCTATTAGCTAGCTGCTGGCTATTGACTTTGCTAGCAAAGTTGGATAACTAAAAAGCTTCTTCCCTGTATCATTAATAATAGCAGTCATTCTTCAGTATCGCTTATGCAATAGGGCCACATCGCCCGTCCAAAACCTATCAACTCCATAATGGATATATGTCTTCTAATTTCCTTTGCTGCTGCATAATGTACATTGCATTTATTCTGGCGTTGGGTAAATGTATCTTGAATTAGAATAGCACTTAAAAGTCCAACAAGGATATTCATTTAGAATTAAAAATAACTCACCCTGAATTACCATGATGGATATAATGTATGTAATTAAAGTGTGTCATTAATGAAGGGGAAAAAGTAAAATTGTAATCAAAACTTTTGGAATTGTAATGATTTCTTTTTTAAAAACAAAACATTTTGTTTAAAAAACTTATTTTTAAATTAAATGACTCATTTTTGTCTTGTGAACTTAAAAAGTTATTTGCCAAACATAAACTTTTATTTGCACACATCAGAAATCTTTTGTTGCGATTTTAGGCCCTGCCCACGACGTCATGTGAGAATCACAAGCAAAACTTTGAGTCACAAACAAAAACTTAGAATATCAAAAAAAGATTTCTGACATGTGCAAATAAGTTTGTTTTGCAAATATTTTTTTCACTTCATAAGACAAAAATGTGTGATTTTAATTCAAAAGGTTTTTTTTTTTTAAGCAAAACTCGGTAGGCTTTTCTCATGTTGACATACATTAACAATTAAATTTTTGCTTTTGTTTTATTCTTTTTTCTGCAGTTCCACGTTAAAGTTTGATGCAGCTCTGCTTTCCTGAATGGACCATCTTCATCTCCACTGCAAGTGTAGCAAACAGGCAGCTCTTTTTTTATAGATTACAGTCCACTAAAAGGTTGCATTGTGCCCTTGTTTATATTTTTAATAGTGTAATTCTATAAAGACAAAATATGTCTGGTCTAGCTCTGATTTACATATCTTGCTAAATTGCGGGTTTCAATATTGCAATACTTTCCTATAACAAAATAGACCTGCAGAAAAATGTTGTAATTTATCATTGTTTATTAAACTCTGAAAGCTGTGTGGCTTTGTTTATATTCTGTCCTGGAATGCGGTTAGATGTACCCTTTTTTTTTTTTTTTGAGCACCTGGTCTCTGCACGGCCTTGTAGTTATTATAATGAATAGGATCACTTCTCCCAGGATTTAAAAAAAACTTGGTCTTGTGGAATATTGAATATTGTTCTTCCAATTTAGTCCAAATGTTAGAAACAAGCTATTATTATGAACTGATTAATTTATTCCTGACGTTTCAGTTTCTTTTGTTTGTACGACATTGTCCGATGACATGAAAGCACTGTTAAAATGATTCTCTCAATAACTGAACATTTAATGCAGAAGTCCTCCAGGAGGCAGTCTAAATGTTGTAATCTTTCCAGTAGACGTACACTAAGGTGTCAGCTAAATGCCCTCCATGTAAACTGAAGCAGATTTATGGAGCTAACCTGTCAACATTAACAGAGATGATGTTTTTGACTGGCGTGCTCTTGGGACCAGGAGCAGGACGAAACACTGGCTGTTGATTGACTGGTTTGGAGCGGTGGATGACGTATGGATCAGCAGAATGTGACAGATATACATCAAATGTTCCAGCTTTCATTCCTCCAATCTAAGACATATGAACACACATACTAATAAATGTATAATGCCCACAAACATCATATCTGATATCCACAGTTTCTCTTCATTGATTCAAGCAATGATTCACCCGTTTGCTGGGGGTGAGGGGTATGAAGGGAACTGTGGAGACGTTCTTTTGGGGCTGGGGAGGCTTTTGAGCAGGTGGGAGAGCCTTGTGGTTGCGATATGGATTGACTTGGAAATAATCCTGTGGGTGAAGATTTATTCTGAAGGGCCCATCTCTTAGTTTGGAATGATGGATTGCTCCCTCTCTCTGTATACACACAGATTTGAACATATGTAAAATTAAAAGAAAAATGAGAACCAGCTGGAAACTGTATTAACTCCTTGCATATTAATTCATGTCCTAATGACAAACTTTAATGCATTTCTTTTGGATTTACACAGCTGCTGTCACATCCCACCATCAGCATGCTGTTCCAATCAAAATTACAACAGATATTTCCTGCTGGTCACATAATAGTAAAATGAATGTCTTCATTTGGCTTTTGGACTTAAAGCAAGAAATGCTTTCTGCCATCAAGGTCATGCGTTCTGGATGAGGAAAGACAGAAGGTTGGATGTGGTGAAGGCTCTGCTCAGAAAACAGCTTCACCTCACAAGGTTCTGTCAACACATACAGTGGTGACATGATGCTAGTATACAATCCCATCAGGCTCCATCATGATTTGGACCGACAGCAGGGTTCTTGTGAGTTCTCTTATGAGTGCCATAAATGTTCATATGGCCCAGTTTTCTTTATCTGACTGATACCAATATGTAAAAAAATAACTAACATTAGCCAATACCTAACATTAGTGCCAATATATTATTTAATATATATTACATTACAGTATATATTATTGTTTTTTTTTTTTTTTCCGTGGCCTCTCCCACCCTCCCTTGGGGGCGCCACTGTCTCACCACCTCAGTGTTCTTAAGTTTAGGCTTTCCCTCTACATTTCTTAACCACAAACATAATGATCATCTGATTAGTTTTCTAAGTTGAATCTGGGCAGCTGTTCTTTGTGGCTCAACCACATCAGTGACTAAAGGAGCAAATAGGCTGTAGTTTAACTACAGGGACCATAGCTGGGGCAGGAACTCTGACTCCTGGTTCATAGCTGCATTCATGCACATAGTTATAGAAAATTCTCATGCAACAAACCTCTAATACTGGATATATTCTAAATGGCTACTAATATTTCTATTACTGTATTTAACTTGTGCTTCTTTATTATGATTGTGCCTTTGTATCAGAAGAATATATGTTTCACATGTTAATTCGCATAATGTAAACTGA
Organism: Poecilia formosa; assembly: GCF_000485575.1. NCBI lineage: Eukaryota > Metazoa > Chordata > Actinopteri > Cyprinodontiformes > Poeciliidae > Poecilia > Poecilia formosa. Next base: position 5,082 of record NW_006802262.1, read on the forward strand.
AAGTGTTAATATCAAGAAAACACAAAAATAATCAGCTATGTTTGTTACCTTATGGGCTTCTTTGGCTCTGTCGTATGGGTCAGAAACGTACAGGTCCATTTTGGACAGAGTGACATTAGGATAACTGGGGAAAAGGAAGAATACAGGCAAACTTTGAAAATCCTTCAGATAACCACTGATCAAAAGCACAGTTTATCAGGAGTTATTTTATTTCTTATTTTGTGCTTCTTACTAGAAACCTCCTTAAATCAGGTCATTTATTTCATGACTGAGTCACAGTTTACTTATATTACCAACAAGCCCTGCATGGACTGTGCTTTGTTCAAATTCAATTATAAATGTGAACAAAAATTTGTTCATATTCTGCTCATGTCGAAAATGCACAATTTTGTAATTGTAGTGTTTGCATTAAATGAGAAACACAATTAAAATCACACATCAATAAGTTTGTCATTAAAAACATGCAGCACCATATATGTAAATGTTTTTATAAGTATGTATTAGGCATCAATCATTTATGTTTAAATTTGTATTATTGTATGTTTGTAAAATATATATATAGAGATTACAAAATAATTTTTATGCTATTCTTTATTATGTCTACGGGATCATCCTCCTGCCACTTCCTGTCGTCTTCTGCATCTTTTCAGCCAGTAGTAACATCTGGTCATTGATCACATGTTGTGTGGCATCAAAAAAGTGTTTCCACTGAAGTTTTGCAAAATTCACTAATTTCGATAAAGCCGAAAATCCACCTCATCCTAGTGCATTAATTGTTTTCATAAAACCTGTTTTTTAGAAATTGCTGTGTTTTCATAAGATGAATTTATTTTCATAATTCCAGTTTGCAGCTGTTTGGTGATTTGCTGCAAATTGTCAATGGCAACACCGCTAGAAATGCTGCTTCTGTGTCATTGACCCTCGGGGGAAGAAGGAAGCTGTCTCAGAGCTTAGGAACTACTTTTGCTTGCCATAAACCTGTAACCACTGCCTTTCTTGGGCGGTGAGATGAGAATGCTGCGGCCAGGTGAGCGCTGAGCTTTCTTGGGAACTGTCAGAGGACTTGTGGCTTCTATTGGTCCAGACGGTGCCATAGGAACTCCGAGAATCAGAGCTGAAGGCACAAACAAATTATGTAACAAACATCAGTTAAAATTTCATCTGAGATCACTTGGATACATTATTGTAATAGTAAATCATGAATATTTTTCAACTAAGCAGACATATTTAAAGATCTTAGTAAATATATCTTTGTGTGTGCTGCCTCACAGCTTCTTGGTCCCGCTGCAGGGCAGGAAGGCTTTGCCTAGGTTCTTCGTCGCCTGCTGCATCCGGTTCCTCTGAGCCAGTCTCAGAGGTTCACTCAGCGCTTCTTTCTCAAGATCCTTTTAAAGGACTTGTTGAAAAAGCCACTTTGCAGAGCACACGGCTGTTTAGTGACACCCGTCTGCATCTGGCGGCTTCGATATGCTGACTCATTGAATGGACTTGGATTAAAAATGGAAGCATCACGTACATGCACTTTAAATCACATTTTTCATTTCAGTTGAAAGTGCTGCTGGCCCATAAGGGCCATCAGAATCTCACATTTCCTCTTAGTTCAATGACCTTCACTATGTAGCTTGGGTTGTGTTGAATTCCTCCTGGATTCAACACAACTGTTCAGGCAGAGGCAACTTCAAACTTACTTCCCAAAACCTTAACCTGAACTGTTAGCAGATAATTGAAATTTATATTTTCTCCTACTTAAATCCTTGAGTTTATTATTTTAGGTGATGATCTTTGGTTTCTGGTAACCACTTCTTTAAGAAAATGAAGATTGCATTGTTCAGTGACACATGCAGACATATTCTGTCTTCCAGTCTGGGCTTTCTCCCATTGACTTAGATTATTGTTTTTTCTAAATGGGCCAATTAGCAAACACAAGGAGAAGTTGTGAATGATGACAATGATTCTTAAGAACTGTAGGCTGCTTGTAGTTTTAGTAGTGGCAGCGGAGGAAGTAAACTAAGCCGTTCAGTCTGAGTTGGTCACACTTCCAAATATTGAATTCAGATCAGCACTTGTCTCTTCACAGTCGAAGACTTCATAGTGTCAAACTAGTGCATTACACACATCATGGGCAAGGTTAGCAAGTGGGTACAAATTAAAGCCTCATCACAGTCCACACCTCCAGGAAGCAAACATTTGTCAGCACCTGAGAAACCAGACCATCTGGATGAAGCAAATAGTGTAGAATAAGGGTCTGATTTTTACCTGGCTAGTTAAATTGTGACCTTGAGTGAATGATGTCTAAGCATGACTTTGCAGTCAATCCAACACTAAGAAAAGAACACTATTTGTTTGTTGGATTCAGTAGTTTTGGAATTGCCAGATATTTGACTATAACTAAATGTATTTTAGCAATTTTCTTCATCCAGTTTTATGTTCCTGTAAAAAGTCAGTCTAATGTTATTATGAAGTGATTCTCATTGACCTCCTTTTTCCAGCAGGTTCCTGTAGTTGTCTGTTACCTCCATGCTGTCAGCTGTGGGATCATTTAAAGGAGCTGTCTACATTTTTACAGGTTAGTAAAGTTTATGTCATGCTCATGGCTGTTTGCTGAAGTGTACTTGTCTCCTGCAGAGATGTAGCTCATCTCCATAAACACACCCAAACGCTCCATATCACTCTTTCTGTGAGCCAGCTTCATCCTTACTCACTGCAAACACCAAAAAAACACCTCACTTACACAGAGTGTAAAACATAGATTACAAATAAGCAGAGTGTAGATGTAATTGTATACCTGTGGATGTGGAGAATCAGTCCATTTTCTTGGGTACTAAACCAGCCTCTACACAGAGTATCTGTGTCTCAAACTGGTTGTCATGGAGAGCAAACTAGGTGACAGTAAGGATTGGTTCCTTTCAAAATAAAAGCATCAACTCTGATTGAAAAATGACAAAATAAATAAATTGTCTTAAATAATATAGATATATACTTTGGTGAAGAACTCAAACTTTAAATTATGTTTATCCATTCATGTGAAAAATACTACAATTCAACCTAATGTTGCAGAAATGTTTGAAACTTTATTTTGTAGAAATAGAGAAAAAAGAAATTTGACACACCTCTGTAAAATATTCCATCATTAAGTCTTTCTTTCTATGAAGATGCCAAAAGAACTTTCTCCTTCTGCAGACTAACACAGCACTGCCACCTGTCCACCTGCAGCTGCACAATACAGGTCAGCTGGCTGAAAGAGGGGGATTGTGGTGTCTTAGAAATATTTCTGTTCACAAAAGACAGAAAGTCAAGTTTATTAAGGTGTCAATGTTTTAAAACAATAGTTGGTAAGTTATGAAATGGTGGACAAGGTGTTGTAAATAAAAACAATTAGACAGTGCTACACATTTTTGCTTTAAATGTTTCTTTATTTGAAACACCAAACCCATAGTAATTACTAAATGCTAACCCTGAGAGGCCACTCCTAAAAGTACATTCTATTGTTGCGCATATAAAAGTAAGTGGTGCTGCCATAATAGACAGTAGATGACCATATGTGTCACTTTTAATTTAAAAGAGAATCATTTTGGAGAGCAGTTTCTGGTGGCCTTTAGTGTCACTAAAAGAACTTTCAGCTCAGGAGGTGATGCATTGCTGCAGAGCTGACTGCTAAATGAGCTAAATGAGAACACAAGCATCAGGTTTCAGCTTTAGTGGTGATCTGCTCTGGAATTCAGTTCCAACCAGCACAACCAAAAGGTCTGTGTAGAGGATCCAAACATTTTCCCTGAAAATAAATCACTGACATGTTTTTAATGCTGGAAAACGTTTGCATAAATATCCCAGCCAGAGGCTTTTTTACACCTTCCATAGTTGGTAAGTTACATAGTAAACGTTGATCTTGACATGTTCCCGTGGCGACAGCTTTGGGAGAGCTGTGGTTCAGGAGGAAGAGCAGATATGAAGTTAGGTTACCTACACTCGCACTACTAACTAAAAAGTTATGCTACACCTACAGCTCTAACATTGGTTCCTCTAATTCCAAAGTGCGATACCAACATGATAATTACCAGAAGCTAATTGTTGCGGTCCGACCAGTAAGGCACAAGAACAAAGGCGTATATAAAAAAATATCGGTAACACTTTATTTGAAGGGGGGTGAATAAGACTGACATGACACTGTCATAAACATGACATAACACCTGTCATAAACATCAATAAGTCTTCATGAATATTTATGACTGTTGTCATAAAGTGTCATTCAGTAAATTATAACACTTTTAATACAAAGTTGACATTATTCAAAATGTCTTTGTTATGACAACTTGACATTAACCAAGAAATCATTACTGATATAAATTTGTTATAAAAGTATTACTGATTGCACTTTAAACTTTACCTTTAATAACATAAAGTTACCTAATTTTTAAACAGTAATGATTTATTGGTTAATGTCAAGTTGTCATAACAAAGACATTTTGAATAATGTCAACTTTGTATTAAAAGTGTCAAAATTTACCGAATGACGCTTTTATGACAACAGTCATAAATATTCATGAAGGCTTATTAATGTTCATGACAGGTGCTATGTCATGTTTATGACAGTGTCATGACAGTCTTATTCAACCCCCTTCAAATAAAGTGTTACCAAAATATCTTCTATTTATTTTTCAAAGAAAAAATCTTAACAAAAAGCTTTCAACAACAAATCTCAAAAATATAGCAAAATGAGCCCAGAAGAAATCAACTAAGGTAAACATAACTCAGGATAACAAACCATAAACTGACCTCACACAATGAACACACAAGGGAATTTATACACAAAGGCTAGCCTACACACACAAGGAGGGGTGGGAGAAGAGACAAAGACAAACAGTGCATAAACATAAATGACAAATTTAAACAAAAACATTTTGACTTTAACACAACTATAAAAACAAAATAACCTAACATCAAAAATGTTTTAGCAGTTATGCTATTAGTAGAGAGAGGCAGATTCTTTATCAAGTCCCCTGCTTCCAGCAGCCTGATGGATTGTTCCACTTCCTGGTGTGCCTTTCAACCAAACATCTTTCACCAGCCAGTCCTTCAAACTCAGCAAAACAAAATAGTTAATGATCTTAAATAAACATAAGGTGTTTACTAAATGTATGCACCCAAATTAGTAAACAATCTAATGCAATAACCACCACCAAACAAGTGAAATTCTAAATATATTATATGAAAACATTTAAATAAATACTAACACTGGGGAAAAGATGGAGAAACCTCCACACTAATGCTAAAACCTCTAACTTTAATTCAAATTCAGGTTTTTATTCTTATTCCAAGGGGAAATTTGTTTGCAGCAAGCATCAGGAATACAAAAAAAACAGAAAACATTGAAAAAAGACATCACCTTCATTCTGTCAGTACCACACAACTACATATACTAGAAGAAATAACTCATGCCTCAGTGCATTAAGTGCATTGAACTCTCAAGATAATAAGAATATAAACTATGTATTTCAGAAACCTAAAAAGTGGTCTGGGTATTGCAGTATAAGCCAAGGAGATTAAGCTCAATGGCAGCAGGAATGAAAGACCCCTGACCATGCTGGGTTCTGATCTTAGGCATCCTGAAGCGGCCGCCAGTTGGAAGATCAAACTCACTGTAGAGTGAATGTTCAGGAGAATTGAGAATCAGTTTAGTGCTCTCACACACTTTGAATATATATGTTGGAGCTGGACTTTCTTCACTCTAATTACCTTGCCACATTAGCGAGCCTCATCAAAACCAAACCAAGTCACACTAGAATAAGAAAGAACAGATTCAATAAAATATAGTCATTAATAAATTACACACTTTAAAAGAACTCAGTTTCCATTAGAAGAAAAGGCAATGCTGAACCTTTTTACACAAATAAAGAAGGCAATAAGCTGGGGTTAGTCCCAACCAGAAGGAAAACAAGAATGGGTCATCATGGGTCCTGAAGTTAACCATCTCATCAGAGTCCATTGCAAAGATTGTGAAGGAGGTATAACATCATAAATATTGACCCTGCACATAAACCTGATGTATTTGCTGATGAAAGCTCTGAATTGAGTCCTTCAGGAAATCACAGAAGAATCCACCCATCCACTGTTTTTTTCTACACACCTTTTTAGTCTGTGCAGGGTGGTAGGAGTGCTGAGACCTGTCTCCAGCAGCACCTGGGGAAAATAGGGAGAACAGGCAGACTGTACAAAAAGAACCAAGTTCTAACCCAGATCCTTCTTGCTATAAAGAAACAGAGAGAAACTGTTCTCAATGTTTTTCTCTGGTGTAAAAATGGTCAAGAAGAAAAAGACTAACACCCTGACACCTGGGTGCCTCAGTGTGAGGTAGGGCAGCCCAGGGGGGCTCCTGCGCATGAAAAACTCTGTTGCCCTAGACAGAGAATGAAATTTTCTGAATCTCTAACCCTTAAAATAAGTTTCCACCCCAAACAAATTTGCCGGCCTGATCAAATTGCATTTATTGTGTTTTCATAGAATCTGTAGTCAGCAGACAGACTTCAGAGAAGCCACTGAAACGCTGTTTCAGTGGCTTCTGACCAGCAGAGGGTGTTGTTGCTCTGTCTTAAGAAAATGTTTCATCATTCTTTGAAACTAAGTCTATTAACATCTCCCCTCTTCCGATTTGTCACCACATTTTCTCCATCTACAACCAAAATAATCAGTCATCAAAAAAACTTACAGACACTGACTGAAAAACCCAAAATGCTCAGGGATTACATGATTATTAGAGGAACAAAAACCTCAGGGATTACTTGATTCACTCTTGATTCAGCTTAGGGCCAGAAATCATTGGCGTTGTTTTCAGCACTGTAAGAGGTTCCACTGTTTTTTGTTGTTGATTTTTTTTTTTTTTTCAAATCAAAATGTTTTCTTGTTGCAATGTAAGGGCAATCCATGCTCCAACTTGTAAAACATGTGGACTGCAGTATGTGGAGGAGACAGGAAATATTTACTCAACAGAGACATAACATCCTAAAGAAAAGAAATACACAGAGACACCTTGTTAACCCTTTCATATCCCATGATTGGGAAGCTGTCATTCAGGCTAACCTCAGGAGAACAGGGCTGAGACAAAATGGACACCAGACACCCAAAGGGACTGAAAGAAAAATCCTTTTAAAGCTCTCACTGTTCTTATGTTCTACATCTACATCTATATTTCATTCAGTTTACCTCCTAAACTTTATTCCACACCTTCTTAATTAAATATTTTATGGGGGGTTCTGCTATTTTATCGTCTTGCCCTGACCTCCTGATTCCTAACCCTAAAGTCTTCCTGGGCCCTTCACCTTTTGACCCTTTTGATGACCGGTAGTCTGAAATTAATCATACAAAACATATAAATACCTTTATCAAAATGAACAACTATATACATACTATAAATACATGTATTTATTATTTTACAAAACCCAATGTGAGCTGTGGGATCGGAGCAAGGAGGCAGGAACAGTGACAGCCACAGAAATGAACTTTGTTTCCCCTGAATCAGCATTTCTTCTTAAGGAGCAATGGGTTCTGACATCATAGTATTGTTGGAAAAATGGACCTTACAAGGTCAGAAATGCTAAAACACACCATACTAAACGAGTCTGCTGCCAGCTTATTAACTTTCTGTTTTACCTGCAGCTTTAAGGCACAGATCTAAATTCATTTGACTCACTTTTGTTCTGGACCGACTTTTTTAACTGAAGCTCAATCTTCAGTTGAGGACTAGAGAGATAAAAGCCTCACCAGTGGGGGCGCCAGAGAATTGAAGATGAGAAATGACTTCTTTTTTTGTAATTTGGACTCATTACTCATAGAAACAGAGACAATCTATTTATGTTGTGCTTTAACTGTATGCAAGTGAGGCACAGCTACAGTAAACTAGGAAGTAATTTCAAAAGTGATAATTATTGTGGTCAGGGTATAAAACACCTGCACTGGTCATTGTAAAAGGAATTAATGTCATCAATCACTGCGCAACATTTCCTGCATAGAATCAGCTCTAATAGACCCTAGAGACAGAGTCAGCGCTCAGCATTCACTGCAAATAAAACCTGAAGATCTAACTGAAGGTGAACAGAAGACTGTCAAACCTGCAACAAACACAGAACAACCGAGAGCCATGGATGCAGAAAAGTTTTAAAGTTCTCCTGTCTCAATGGTTCTCCTGTCTCAATGACAAAGATTTGCTAAAAACCCTAAAATAAGTTAATTTATTATTAAAGCAGCAAAATCACTCAAAAATAATGATGAAATAATTTCCATATTTATCAAATATAACAGACAGCGTAAACATACGTTATGAACATAAAAAGAACTCCAAAGATCCAAAGATCTTTGGTGATCCCAGCTAAGATTGGGCCGGCAGATTACATGCCAGCAGATTACTTAGGAGACATGCCAGGGAAAGATCTGTTATCATCACCACAAACAAGTCAAATCTGCTTCTCTTCATTTCAACTCCATCAAATACCAGCTGAAAAGTCTCAAGGACTGTGAAGTTAAAACAGGTCACCATTAAATCTTTTAATGGGATAATGGTGCCTCATAGAAATGATTCACCAGACAAGATCAACTGTGTTCACACAGCCTGATGCTAAATTTAGATTATTTTTAGTTGTTAAAATCCAATTTTAGGTTCTACTTATTAAATATGACTGCAATGAGACTGTGAACTGTTCATGACCCCAAAGCCACCCAAATGCACAAAAGAAGAAGGTTGACAATTTGGATGTATTAATGGATGCTACCCTCTATCTATATAAAACTTATTCAGAGCCGACAGCATCGTCACAAAATCATAACATGACAGCAATGGACTGGAGCATTAACTGCAGCTATATA
>NW_006802263.1:0-13730 GCF_000485575.1 Poecilia formosa
AGAAATACAGTATATTTTGCAGACTATAAAAGCATACTATAAGTTCCTTATAAGTAACTTATCACTTATTTATGTTTATTTATGTCACTTATTTATGATTTTATTTTATATATTATTTCTTCAATATTATTTTTCATGTCAGTTTTAATGTCATGATGCTGTTAAGTGACTCCATGACAATTTCAATTTGACTCCTTAGGATTTGATTAAGAACCAATTTTGTTCTTTGTAATTTATCTAAGTTGAAGAAATGTTGATTGCTACTGAGCATGATAATTTATGTTTCTAAAATTAGATATTTATATATCAAGTTATGTAACTTATAAACTAACATGAATGTCTGGAAAGTGGCCATCTTTAAAGTCTCCATCACGCAGAATTGACTGTGGTGGTTCTATTGCTACTTTGTAAGGTAAGGTAATTTTATTTATATAGCACATTTTCAGCAACAAGGCAATTCAAAGTGTTTTACATGAATTAAAAGGAAATACAAACAAAATAACACACTAAAGGAAAGAAAAAGAAGAAAAGAAGCAAAAAAAGGAGAATAAACTAAAGAGTGACTAATCTAAATCCTTATCTGGGGTAAAGTGAGTAGCTACAGTTTTTAAAAAGTAGTAATATAAAAGTACTGTTCCTGTTATTTATTTCTGGATTCTAAGTACGTAGTTATTCTGATTCTAATTCTGATTCCATTTCTGGGCTGTATAATATTGATCTAAATAGTGCGTACTCCACAATTTCTGATATGACTAATAAACTAAAATAATCCTTTTCTGGGATAAATAGTGAGTACTCCACCGTTTCTAACAAAATAAAACAAAAAAGAGGAAAGGACACATTAGGGCAGATGGCAACATTCAGACAAAACAAAGGGGCCAAACAAAGACATGAGTGAAGGCGGTGACATCAAAGGGCCATGAAACCACATTGCTCAGCCTCCTGGCAAAGTCCGAGAGAGGTGTTTGTTATCCAGGCATGATGTCCTTGGGAGCGCTCAGCTCCACAGCTGCATGGAAAACAGGAGGGGGTGAGGTGGGAAGGAGAGTTGTGTTTGCATATCTTCAAGGAGATTAGAGATATGCAACCCTTCCAAGGCAACACGGGGAAAGCCAATTCAGATACAGAATGTCTTAGGACGGGTAGATTATAAATTTCAATCTTCCCTAAAGTCTCTCCAATACATCTTAGTTCCCAATCATCCAAAATAGTTTGGTCGTTCCACTGAACCGAAACTAGTAACTTCTCCAAGATCGAGTCCAACTCGTTAGTGAGTTTTAGAGTCCTCATCTCTGTCCACACCAACAGTCTGAGAGTTTGTTAGTTCGGCCAAGTCTGTCACAAATTTGTCGATAAGCCAGGAATCTGCAAGTTCCAAACAGCAGAAATCCTGTTATCATGAATAAATCCAGGGTGAATCCTGCCGGGTGTGTCCCTGCAGGACAAGAGGGCTCTCCTGTGCCCAGACTTCTCGAGTAAATTTGATCAATTGCATTGAGAGATCGGTTGACCAGATCCATAATTTGTAGATTCAGAGGATGTGCAAATAAAGGCTCCAAAAATATAGAAAAAGACAAGACAAAAAAACAGAGCAAGCAGGGCAGGCATGGGCAGGGAGGGAGCAGAGGAAAAAAGCGTCCGCCTTCACCGAGAGCAAAGTCATTCTATAGTGGCTTCAATATTACGTCTCTAGGACTAGGTCTGGGTGATCTAATGAGTATACTCAATGTATCACGAGATTTTCAATTTATGATAGTTAGAATGGCTCTCTCACAACCATCGAGAATAAATTGCCAGTGTTGTATATCTGATACGGCACGAATGCATCACTAATCCGCCCGCCCCCAATCCCTCTCTCCCAACCTGAAAATGTTTTGCCTGACAAGCTGCTTGGAGATGCGCATATAGACTAAGAGATAGGAGTAGATATGGCGACAGCGGGAGTTTCAGGTGAGAGGCTAAGTGAGAAAGAAATAGAGTCAGATGAACTAGTTCCGAAGAGTAACAGCACTCGTTCAGTAATCTGGCGATGGTTTGGATTTTCTAAGGAGCATGTGGAAGAAAACAAATTTGAAAAAAGAAAAAAGAAAACACAACATTTGCAAAACGTGTCAGAAACCCATTGCCACAAAATGTAGCAGTATGACAAATTTATTTCAAAGGCCATGAAGAAATATTCCCGAATGTGAAACGACTGGCAAAAAACCATCTGTGTGTACCTGTGTGTAGCTTCCCATTTGAAAGGGTATTTTGGAATTGTGGTGACAGGCCAAAAACACCACTTGTCCTCCTCCTGAGTCCAGGACTGTTTTGAGCTTACTTAATGGGAGGTTTTCAAAGAAGGTTCAGATGTAGAGAGCTATACATCTGCTGTTCAGTCTTATGTGCAGTTGTGCACCAATGCTGTCCTACCCACTAAAACTGTCAAGGTTTTTATCTAATCAGGAGCCGTGGATTGGTGGAACTGTGTAGTCCCTGCTCAGAGCCTGTGATGCTGCCTACAGGTAATCTGACAGGCTAGCTTACAGTAATGTCTGAAAGAGGTCTGAAAAAAGAATATGGCTGGAAAAACTTAGGAACACGCAACGCGTTGAGAAGCAATGGTTGTTATTGTTGCCAATAACAACAACCTGCAGAACATGTGTGAATGACTCAGGATTAGACTAGACAGACTAGAAGAGCACCCTCCAGTGAATCAGTGGGGATCCCTCTCTTCTTGATACATTGAAAAGTTTCTTCTCTAGATCTGACATCAGTGATGGCAGAGGAAGAAATCCTCCTGTTCATCTAGACCAGTGTTTCTCAAACGTTTTCAGGCTGAGGACCACTTAACCCATTTAACAGTCACCACCACCTAACCTGAAACTGCCCCCGCCATAACACATCTTAATATACGATGCAACCTGAAATGAAAATATTATTCTCTTACCTCACATATTGTTGTTTTCTTTGTTCATCCTAATGAGTGGTGCTGTTTGATAAATGTGACTGGCCACAACAAAGCCATGAACCCGTCTACTGGGACATTTTCAGTTATTTACAGATTCTGAAAGTGTGGAGTGTAAGATTTCCAATTATGTCAAATACAGGGAAGCAAAACAGAAGTTGTTCTTTACTACCATGTGTTGTGTGCATTAATAACATTTAGCAACTTAATTGTGCTTCTTTCTTCTTTCTGTTAAAGCAACCAGAGTTGCAACCAGAGTTGCTTTAACAGAAACAAAACAAAAAAATTCTGCAGCATTAAAAATAAAAATAATTAACCCATTTCTATCAATTGTATTTATTTAATTTAGTTTAATATCTTTTTAAATAAAATAACAATTGCCGTTGGCCTGGAAGCAAGAGCATCATTCATAACCAAGAAAAGTCATAAAAAACAAAGGACAGTTCTGACTAACTGGAGTGATTCCTACCACTAACTGTTCAAAGGAATCCAATCGCTAGTGAACAACACAACAACACTCAGCAGCTATAACTTAGCCTTATCTGATCATATAATATTCCTGGACTTGTTTTCATTCCATCTGTAATTGCAGTTTTTAAAAAATTTCATATCATCCCGGTCTCAACAAATGTGTGGCGAAGCACATCATGGTGGTAAAGAGCTGGTAGTTGAGTTTTTGTGACAAACTAAGGAGCCAAATTCCGTCACTACCATGAACAGAAAAGCTAAAAATGTTTGGGCAAGGTAAGAGTTCATCTATTAAATTGACTGGAGATGAATGCATAAGCTGGAGTATAGACTTTTTTTAAGCGTATTTGTGAGCCTGCCTCTTTATTATTAAATTTAATATAATTTCAGATTTCTGTATAACTTTTCTTCAGGTTAACTTAGAAAGTGAGCTATTATTATTGCAGATTAATTTTCTAAATTACAGAAAACTAACTGTTAGGGAAGTTCAGATATGAGCAATTGGACTGATGCTGGTATCTGATCGCAATAGTGCTGTTATGTTAGATTTACCAATGTTTTATTTTATCATTTTTTTTATCCGATTACTCGATTAATTGCAAGAATAATCGACAGATTACTCGATTACTAAAATATTTGTTTACAACAGCCCTAGTAGGTATACACTCCTCTAAAGTTTGCAGACGATACCACCATAGAAGGTGGTACATCCAGCACCTGGAAATCCAGCACCTGTCCAAGTGGTATTTACTGAACAAGCTGGTGTTCAACACCAGCAAGACCGAGGGTATCATAGTGGACTGCAAGAGATCCAGGAGGACTGTACACCCACCTGTTACAATTCAAGGGGAGGTGTTGGAGTGCGTGGACAACATCAAACTCCTGGGCATCCACATCACCTCAGAAGCAACAAAGACTCTTCTTCCTCAGGAAACTGAAAAGGGCTCGACTCCCCCCTCAGTTGCTCAAAAACCTCTATAGAGCTGTGACTGAGAGCATCTTCTGCCTCAGTATGACTGTGTGTTATGGCAACTACACAGACCAGGAAAAGAAAGATTTGGTCTGGATGGTGATCATCCAGACCAAATCCTCAGTCGATCATGAGGAGTCAGTTATCAAACCTGGACCTAAATTACACTGGCAGACCGCAAAGAAAGGCCAGTTGTATTGCTGCTGATCCTACTCACCAGGTCACAAACTGTTGTACCGCTGGGAAATGGCACAGGTTACATAAAAGAGCATAACCATGCGGCTAAGGATCAGCTGTTCACCTTACATCCCCTCTGCCACCCTGCAGATACATCCATCCATCCATTTTCTTTACACCCTTGTCCCTTAGTGGGGTCGGGAGGGTTGTTGGTGTCTATCTCCAGCTAACGTTCCAGGTGAGAGGCGGGGTCACCCTGGACAGGTCACCAGTCTGTTGCAGGGCAACACAGAGGGGCCAATTAACCTGACGGTCATGTGTTTGGACTGTGGGAGGAAACTGGAGTACCCAGAAAAAACCTACACATGCACAGGGAGAACATGCAAACTCCATGCAGAAAGACTGGGGCCGGGAATTGAACCCACAACCTTCTTGCTGCAAGGCAACAGCTCTACCAACTGCGCCACTGTGCAGCCCCCCTGCAGATACACTCACACCCATTTGCTGCACCCTAAGGACTAATTAAGACTTCATTTATTTATCTATTCATCACTGAGGGTACCACTCCAATGTTGACATGTTCTAGAAACATAAAGACAAATAAAAAATCTTATCTCTTATGAAAACGGATTACTATTAGTCAGGCAAACTGAATAATAATCAGCTGAGTAAACTCTTTAATGGTGATGAAATGGAGTTTTTGAAGGAGCAGTAGGTAGCTTTTATAAACAACTTGTTTTTTTGTTGTTGTGTTTTTTACATATTTGTTAAAGCTGTAAAACTATCTCTACACTCTAAAAAGTGTATTTGGGCTCCAGTTCATCTTCTGGACTTATTTACATTAATTTCACTTAATTCTTTTGCTTTTGCTATGACAACTTATTTTTTGTGTTCAGTTAACTCAAAACTTACAAATCTTTAACCTAACAGAACTTTTCACTTTGGCTTTACTTAAAACAATTCAGTTCAATGCCAGTTTCGTATCCTATGTCTGACCAACTCAATTTATTGTGATCATCCAACTCAATTCATTAAGTCTCAATTTGCATCTGCATCATCTCAATTTGCTAAGTTTCTATAACTTAATTCATAGGGGGGGTTAACATGACAAATTTAAGTCAGTCTTACTCAAATCATTTATCTTGTTCTAATAAACATTTTAAATCTCTTTGACTTAATTCTACAAAAAGTTAACTCAAACTTTTAAGTAGTTCCAATCTAAATATTTTATAACTTCTTAGTTTGCAGCCTAATACTCTTTTTACAGTGTCCTCTAATTACACTCTAACTTAAAAGTTACAAATCTTTTCCTTAAAGGACCTTTTTACTTTGACTTTACTTGAAAGAATTAAGTTCAATACCATATTTGTATCCTGTCTGACACCATGACTCAAGCTTACCAGGAACAGATTCTGTACCAACCAGGGTGCTGTGGTGGTGCAGGGGTAGAGCACAATCCACATAAGGAGGACCCGAGTCCCCAGTCCCCGACGCAGCCTTCGTAGGTTCGATGCCCAACCTGATGACCTTAGCCGCAGATCTTCCTCTCTGTCATTAACCACTTTCCTGAATAACTACGCTCAAATAAAGGCTGCCTCAGCAAAAACCCTTTGAAAAAAGATATCCTTTATTAATTTACTTCTTTATTTGAGTAAGACTGACTTAGATTTGTCATCTTAAACATAATTAATACATTTGTTAAAGAAAATTAACAAATTGAGTTGGATGATTATAATATATTGAATTGGTTAAACTTAATAAATTAAGTTGGATAAACTTAATTGAATTGCTTGCTACCAATTGAAGCAATTCAATTAAGTTGGTCCAACTAATTTCTTTTTAGAGTGTATGTCCCGATAGAACACTCTGACACAGATAATCTGTAAAAACAATTGGCTCCTTTGCCTTCTCTCTACTGCCATCTGCAGGAATACACAACTCCACCAAAAACAACCAATCAGAGGAAGATCTCAGCACTGTCTGTTATCCTTGTGTATGTGCTGCTCATACCCTCCCTCTTTCTCTGTGTTACTCTATAGATGGTTTACAAACAAACCATCTATAGCAGTGGTCCCCAACCCCTGGGCCACGGACCGGTACCGCACAAGAAAGAATAAAATATTTCCATTTTTTGTATTATTTGAGTCTGGAGGATCTTTAATTTTGAAAACCCTTTAACCGGATTTTCTCGGTTACTTGCGCTCCAACATTGAGCCTACAAACAACAAAATGAGTAAGAAACAAATCAGGTGTCTTTGGAAAGTTTCTTTGCAAAGGGGAAAAGGCCCAGAAAAGAGACAGGAGAATGGATTTATCCCGGACCGGTAGGTGAATCCCACATTACAAGACCGCTCTGCGTAACATGCGGCGACCGGCTGCTAATGAGGCAAAGAAGCTTCAAACTGCTTCGCTACGTAGAGACCAAGCAGGCTGTGGATATAAGCAACACTTCGGGTGTCATTGTCTCCATCACTCCCAGATGGGACCGTCTCGTTGCAGAGAAACAAGCTCAGGGCTCCCATTAGTCATTATCGTGAGTTAAAATTTTCATGAAAGTAAAATGTTCGTTTTTGTGGCGCATCTGTATCTTATTTTGAAGGGATATGTAAACGTTACCATAGCGACCAGAGTCAGAGAGCGTTTTGGCAGTGGTCGAGAGGAGAGGAGTAGAGCTTGTGAGTCTTAAGTCTGGTTTAGACGGCAAGATTTAAGAATGTCGGCCGATTCTCCAAACCTCTGTGATCAGAGAACTGATATTAGTACAACAGGTTTGATCAGTTCGTGTTCAGCCACAAGGAAGGAGCAACAAACCACACGAACCCATTCCAGTCACGAACATCGCGATTCCAGAAGAAAATCCACAAAACCCCCAACATAGCATACGGGAATTTAGAATGACCAAACACAGATGACGATGTAGAAGCAACAGTGATAGTTTGTGGAGTCATTTTAAGAGGGAAAAGACGTAACAAAAAGAAAAGGCGGTGGATAAAAGACGACGGGAGCAGCCACTCTATTTGCTGCACTATGATTTGGAGGCGACTTTTTTTTCATAGTTAACATTTTAACTGAATAAACATAATGATATAATAATGACCTTTACATATAATAATAAACATTTCCACTATCATCTCCGATATCCACCGGACTCTCAGTTGCGCGATATGTCAGCTGTTTGGGATTCCCCTCTGTTCTTATGTCACCACGCTGATTGGCTACCTGTCACATTCAATAGGTTGTATTCTCATTCCCAGTCAGGGAAAACCCCACAGGCTGCGATCAAAGGGCCAAGACAACCCAAATTGGGCATATTCAGGATTTAGCGGGAACACCAACATGCAGAAGCCTTATCTGACGGTTCATACTCCCCCCCCCAGCAAAATTTCCAAGTCTTGACCGGTCTGTGGTAATAAAAAGGTTGGGGACCACTGATATATAACATTCACCTGCTATGAATGCTAAGGCTAGATACCGTGGCCACCAATGATGGTGGATAAACAGCACATTGAGCTGCATTGAGATGTTCTCTGTCCCTAACCGTGTCTATGGAAGACAGGTGTGACTGTGTCATGTTGATGATTACAGATATGGGCAACATTTTGCCTGGTACTGATGAGATTTGTATGCATTTCCCTCAAAACCAACTTTTGCAGGGTACTTTTTACTTTGATTAGTCAGCTTCTTTTTTTTTAACTGTTGCAGTTCAAGTTCATCAATGTTCTGTTCAATTGTAAATAAAATACCTGCTCAAAAACACCAATAAAAATACAGAAATAACAACTACTTTGAAGGTAATTAGAAAAGCACAACATGGTTAAGGTTTTTCCACGAAAATAAATGAAATAACAGATTTTAGTTGTGCTGTGAAGTCATACCTGTGGAAAATAAGTCCGAGTTTTCTCTCCACTGGGCCACAGCGGTTGGTGCACTTGGAGACACTGCAGCGAATCATCTTCCTTTTAGATCTGTTGACACACGTCTGGCAGCTGGAGATCCAGCTGGCCAGGTCTCGACTCAGGCTCCCCCAGTAGTAGTGCTTAGAGATCTGTCTCTGGCAGATTCCCTGCCCATAGTGGCCCTGGTTGTCATGGAATTGCTGAAGGATGGAATTGACCTGGAAGACATGACAGCTTTCAGCTTTGTTCATGTTACACTTCTTTGTAAATGTTAGACTTATTACTTATTTATTATTATTTTTATTCAGTCATTTAACTTGCCTTCGAGAGTTGCTATTTTTTAAATTTCGTTGTGCTTTCTTTCCTGCACAATAACAATATAATTCATTCTTATTCAGATTTGAGGTTTGTGTTGCTGTATAACTATGTATCTGGATTTGCAACATTTTTTGTTTAAAATATAAAACACATTTTAGCAGTCTGGTGCTTCATGGTTCTGTGCCTATTTGAGATCATAGCATAGCAACTTCTAGTCTGCACACCTCGAGTATGTAATATTAAGGAAACGCCTCCTGTTATAAATCCTACGTAATACTGATTAATCCATTGGTATTTAATTGACCTCTTCTCTGCTGCGTGGTACTCTGAGGGGCGGAGAGACTCTGGTGTACATCAACAGCCCATCTGAAACAGAAAATTGAATCCTTGTTTTACTTCTTCAAAAATGAAATCATTATAATAATGTATGAGTCAGAGATATTCCAGCCTGGTGTTGTCTCCACTTACCTATCAGACTAAAACGCTTGGCCATTCTTTTTAAAGCTGACCTGCTTCTTTTGCCCTGCATAGGTAGTACCCTGGTACTTAAGTACCTGCAGTATGGTGATAAACCAACAGGATAAAATGAAATTAAACATTGCATTGGTCCTCTGTTGTTATTCAATGGTTATACCTGGCAATATGGTTGTAAGTAATGAAGCCTGGCTCAACAGCTGTCCTCCTCCGGTGTTCATTCACTATTCTGGCAGCCCTGCAGTCTGGTGCTGGGCCTGGCAGGCAGTACTGATGTTCCTGAAGCTGCAGAGCTGCTTCAGACAGACTGACAGGATGAGCGCTGTGGTCGATGACTGCAGCAGCAGCAGCAGCAGCAGCAGCAGCGGCTCCTTTGAGTTCATCTTTCCATATGTTGGAATACCTGAAATTTTCACCTGACTCCACAGACACCTGAACATCAAGGAGAATTACCTAATATGGATTTACCAAACATCCCTATCCCAAGTCCAATTCAGGTCTTGTTTTTAATACCATTGTTAATATTCAGTTTTTTTTATGTACAAAGTCAACAAGACATGGAGGAAATGTGCTATAATCTGACACGACAGAAAGGAGCAATCATTAATGGTATCCTTAAGTGACCCACCAATGTCAAATGCATCATTAAACTCTGTGATGTGTGATGACAGTCAGGATCAATGAGGCCCGACTCCCCCAGAACTGGATGTACAGATCCAAGATCCAATATGGAACCCTTTATTTCAGTGCTGACATTAACTGATGAAAGCTTTAATCTATTCCATGCAATTCAACTATGTTGCAAAATATATATAGATATATGTAGATTAAGCTAACAAATCTCATTTTTTGTTTCAGTGTTTTTCTTGGCTGATGTCTCTTTTCTGAATAACATTGAAAATCTTGTATTATCTTGTCTCTATTTCATATGAAGTTCATCCACCTGTCCTTCTCAACAAATATGTCTTACAATATCCTTGTTTGTCTCTAATTTTCCTTTCATTTTGAAAAATCTGGCAACTTTAATGAAGATGATTAACAAGGAGGCGAGTCCTTGAATGGTTTTATTCTGGTGTTCTGTCAGATCATCATAGGCTGTCAGAAAAGCATACATGCAATGAGTACGAATCTGTGCACATTAAGAGTTCTGCGACATTTAGAGGCGCTGTCAACAAGATACGATAAAAATAAGTCAATAAATTGTTTTCAATAACTAGATAGATAAACATGCATTGTCATGGTTTCAAAGTGTATTTAAAGCAGGGGCTAGCTAAAGCTGCAGTCAACTACAACACGCCCCATAGAAAACATCCCTGTTCGTTGATGATGGTCTGACTAGTTAACCTTTGAGATGAGATATCATACAGCTGTTGATAACAAAGTGTATGACAATATAACTTCTAATATTATGTTGCTGATTAAATAAAAGCACATTGTAAGCACAGCATATACTTCTCTGACACATATAGCCGTCGGTTTGTGTGACGATCTGACAGCGTATCCTGATCTGACAGAACACAAGCTTTATTTTCTGTATTTTCCAATTGTTTTCAAATGTCTTAATGAGTAGAAGAGCAACTCTTGTACCTGTAGGGCTCAGCACTATAGATCCCATGTATTTCAACAGGCAGCACATATGAATTCTGTGATTTTGACCATAAAAATGTTATTACCAATAAAACAACTATATAGGAAAGTCAAATTGATTTTCTCTCATCATTATTAGCATCTATTTTACTGCATCACCTGCCCTGACTGATTAAAATGCTCCAGCACCACATTGTCACCTCATTTCCATGGGCTGTTACAGGCAGTAAGGTTGGGGCAGCATCCGGAGACAGCACCAGCTGACCCTCCTCAGTGAGTGTAAAGCAGGACATTTCAAAGTGTCTGGAGCAGATGTAGGAGTTGGTGCGTAGCGAGGCTTCGTCCCTTTGAGCCACCTGCAGCCACTTCTTGCGCTGCTCCTCAACCTTAGGAAACCTGCAGGGCATAAAGGAGAGCACCATATTACCTCTACACAACTTTACTGAATTAAAAAAACAACACACAACTTTGTGTACAGGGTTTATGGTTCTCTTTGATTTTTTGTCAACATTACACAAATGATGAAGGATTTAAATACATCTCTCTGCCCAGTTTTCACAGCACATGGCCAGAGATTTCAAGGAGCAGAAAGAGTAAATGAGGTGGCACTTGAAAACAAATGATGGTGTCTTCAGGGACGTGTTGCTGTGGAATATTGTTGTCATACAGCTCCAGTTTTCAGTCAGAGACCTCTTCAGATTCTTTGCAAGACTGGCTGCTATACTGGAGATGATTTCTTCCCACAGGAACCACATCCACGGCAACTTTTTGAAGATTCTTGAATGCATTTAATATCCCTCTTTAGAAATTAAATTAATTGAATTGAAGTCTGATTATGATGGAGAACATTTAGCATTCTGTTAAATCAGGGAATGTAGTGATGAGAGAAGTATTTTGTTGTATTGTTAAAGGTCTGACCTGTGAAAGGAGAGCTCAGGGAAAGCGTAGCTGGAGGCATCGCAGCCATAAACCAGGCAGAACAGAACAGCTGGTTGGAAAGGAGGAGGTGGAGGGCGGCTGTGACAAACCGGGCAAGCTTTGACCCAGTTCTTCACAGTCTCCGTCACTCCAACCCAGTAGTACATCAGCTGGAAAAACACGAAGATAAGATCTGTTTTTAACACTTACTACAGTTTTAGATAAATGACACATAATTTCCACTCACCATAATTTCTCTCACTACCCGTTCTCGGCCGGCATGGTTGTTGTCGTCATGGTAACGTGTCAGAATCTCCCGAATCTCTTTTTCACTTCTGACGACACGAAGGAGACGGCCTCGATAAGGTCGCATCAAAAGGCCATCTGGAGGAGAGATTATTTTACAGCTGTAGTCCCAGCTAGTTTGAATGATTTACTTCTTTTTGACTTGTGGACAGAGGTGTATCATTTAAAATGTCCATTTATTATATCTTAAAATAGATGTAAAGAGCAGATAAAACAGAGATGCGTTGTGGGAGATCAAACCTAAGCAGTACATTATGAAAACTGGTGAGCAACTTAAAAACTTTCCCTAAATCAAGTCTGTGTTGAATCTTTAACAGAATGCTAGTGATTACAGTGTTTTATGTGAGTCACCTTAGCTTTTATAAAAGATTAACAAGAAACTGCAAAAGACGTATTTGCCACAAAGAAACCCACAACAGACTGAATCAAAATCAAATAAAAAATATTTAACAGCTTAGCCTTCATCTTTTTAACAAATTTATAGCACCGTCAAATGGCTTAATCCGCATTCTGGTAAAAATGTTTCTGCTAATAATTGTTTGATGAATTTGAATTTAAACTAAAAAGAAATAACTTACCAAAGAGTTTGAACTAATCCAGTCAATCTAATTTGAGGTGTTATCTTAATACTGAAATAAATTGGGTAAATAGCTTCATTCATTTACTTTATTCACTTTTCAAGATGAATAGTTTCACTTTTGTCACCATTCCAAATACTTATTGGATTACCTTTGTAGATGAATCGTTTGCAGGCAGCTTTGATTCCCTTTTTTAAACTTTTAGATGAATTTTCTCCAAACTTTCCAGTCTGAAAAAATTGTTCCAATTTATCCAGAAACCCAAATGAAGGCATCTGTAAGAAAGGAGAGAGACAAGTGGGACTAGTTAAACATATTATAAATGCAAGGCAGGGGAGGTCCTAATGCCATGTAATTGGTTGACAAATATTAATATAACCCTATTTTCAAGAAAAATTCCACTATAGCTTACCATGTTTAAAATACTGATCAACAAAATGATAGTACCACTCATGGAGCACAGAACTAAAAGGTAAGTAGCTCAAATTTATGAGTCCATACTAGCTAGAGTTTCACTTGGCTAGTGTGCAGTGCCATTTTACATTCAAATATAGAAGTTTCCAACTGATGATCATTCCCACCTTAGAACGTCTTTCGTCCGGTCAACAACAATCTTCATAACACCGAAAGCAACTTTAGATCAAATCCTAGCACGTATTTCAAAAAATTTCAGCCAAATCTTTTTCATGTAGAACAGTTTTCGCTCTCTTAATCGAAAAATACATCAGATCTCTCAAAAGTAACATATATTAATACTAAACAATGAATAATTTTAGCATTTGGTTCCGTGAAGACTTTAGGTAGCAACGGTGAACGTGTGACTTCCGGTAAGAACATTTTCAAAAGAAAAGTATTCGTGTTCGCGCTCGCATTTTATTTTTTTTCGTTGTGTTTTTGTTTGTCGTTTTTGTTTTGTTTTTTGTTTCTCTTAATCTGTTTCATTTACCTACTGTGATTTTTGTTGGTTTATTATTTTCGTATTGTCTTTTGTATCAGTGTCTCAGATGGGATGAACCGAAACTTTGAAACTTGTCAAGATGAGAAAAAGAGCATCCGGCTGCAAGCATCCTTCTCTGGCCACGCCACTCAAA
>NW_006802264.1:0-13617 GCF_000485575.1 Poecilia formosa
CTTTGTTAATATTCTGTCCTAGAGGGCGGTTAGATGTGCCCTTTTTTGTTGAGCACTTGCCCCTTTAGTGGTCTCTGCACGGCCCTGGGCAGATAGATTAGCCCAGGCATCCACAATCCATTCACACCTGGTGGCATAACTCGCCCAGCGTTGCCTCCCTGTCTTAGTAAACATGTGTTCACACCAGGGCCGGTTCTAGCCATGGATACTGTTTAAGAAGATTTAAGTTACAATATTTCTTAAGAAAACTCTTTTGGCTCGATCTCCTTCGATGCTAGGTTCTCCCGGCGGGGCGCGTGTAGCCACACAAAACAACGAGTGCAGACGTCACAGAATTGCAGTTTAATTCAATAGAAGACAACGCATAAAATTACAACAGAAACTGCAGAACAACAGAAACATACATTCATTTACCTGACATAAATGGAAAGAAGAAGAAGGAAAGAAAGAAAGAAAAGCAAAGAAGTCTGGAGAATTGCAAGAGCAAATCTAATTTGTTACTTCTGTGTAGAAAGTTTTATAGTAAAAGGCGTATTCTTATCTTTAATTTATTCAAATAAGGCGTATCTTTGCTCATCCAACCAGGAGCTATCTCTGACCCTTTCTCTAAAGCCAGGAACTCCTGCTGTGTTTACGGCTTTTCACAGATGAGTGAAAAGCTGGAACTTCTACTTATTGTTTTCCCACACAGACAAAAGGCAGTTCAAAAGATCTTAGCAAACCATCTGCTGTAACTACAGGTAACATAAAGATCAATAGGCCAGAATAAGTTACTGATTTTAAAACTATAATTAGGCTATTTCAATCAAGACATGTTAAGTTTTAAAACTAGCATACTTTAAATTTATTTTCTTAACAATACAGGCGAAAATGTTAAGGGGGCGTCATTATGTATATACATATTAGGGGTGGATAGACTTCATATATTTTAAGGTGGACTATAAAATGATAAACGTCGAGTAGAAGTTGACTCCTCGCAGTGATGTCATAGAAACGTAAGTGAACTTTACATCAACTTACAGGCTGTATTCACAGCAAATATTGACAAAAGAGCCCTTTAAGTCTTTTATGCAGGAATAAATGTATAAGAAACAGGACATCATCACAGACTTCTTCGTAAACAGCGGATTAAAGTCTGAAAAGTTGCACAAAGTCAGATGTGACTTTTTTTCCCCTTGATCACCGGCTACTGATGATCGCACATGCTGGACAGCTAGTCAAATTACGATTTCATATCACACTGACCAGTGACACAACGATGCTTTTGGTTTGTGCATCACAAATCAAACTTATTATGAATGGATCCTGTTTAGTTACTGTTAAATTCAGCGCTGCCACCTGCTGCTCCTCCACCCCAATGCGCAGCAGGACGGTCCGCTGACTCAGCAGCGGCTCTTTTTGCGGGATGAACCAACATGCAGTCTGTGGCAGAGATCCTCAGATTGAAGCTTTAACTTCGTTTCCAGATGTTGTCAAATAGTATTTTTATAAGAGCGTAAAGCTGCCAGGTTAGTAGCTTCAACAACAAAGTGGCGCTGATCAGTTGGATGGAGGAAAAGCCCGACATCATGCCGCATTGTTGCACATTACTCCGGTAGTCTTTTTCTTTAAAATAAGTTTTCCGGCACTATTTGCCTTTATGACAACAATCAAACAGAAAAGTTGCAGAGAGAAGGGCCAGGAGAGAGAGACAAGCGAACCAGAGGACGAGATTCAGATTCCGAACTACGGCGGTCTAAAAGGGCACCGCACTGCGCCAACTACTGCGCCACGCAACCCCCCTATTCCGGTAGCCTTTGCGGAATTTTCCAGTTTCCCTTTGATGAATTAACATTTTGACACAATTCGAACTGTCTCAGGAACTCACGTAGTTCATTTTCTTGGAAAAATTAGTTTGGACCAAATGTATGCTTTACATGCAGATCCGTTGCCATAACAACTGAGTAACAACAAATTCAATAGCTGACAGAACAGGCACTGCGTTAAGTATCAGGATTCAGCGCCAAAAACGCAAACATTTCCCCCAAAAAGGTCAGAATATTCAGTCCGTAACAGTTTTTTTTCTGTCTTGATGTTCATTTTGTGATTACTACAAGTAAACACAGCGGGTTTCATAACTTAAAAACCTGCTGGACGGATGCTCTGTCACAGAGTTGGTGTGAGGGTCGCCTTATAAACTGAACCGAAACACACCGAACTATGCAGCACAACATGCTAAGGTTGTTGAAGTCAAGGGAACATAACTGACCTACTTCCACCTCCCTCGATATTTTTTTAAAATTAAAACCTTTTACTGACCTGTGAAACTTTGGGGCTTGTTTTGTAGCTGTAGTGTTAGCAAAACATTGTGCTCCTTTCGTGCACATTTAAGATTTAGACAACTTGAAAGATAAAGTCGCCATTATTGGCTAGCAGGGGGCGGGATCTCGCTCACGTTGGCTCGTTTGAATACTGAATGCTGATTGGCTGTTTGCTAGCGGCTGAGGGGTTTCAGCTGCAGCCTGACCACATATAGACCGCAGCCTGCTCAGCACGGTGCGCAGCAGAACCTCAGATAAGGGAGATGTTCCGTTATTTATGGCAAGTTTCATTTGAGGGGCCAAGACGTTTGTTTGAAGGGGCACTGCCCCCTTTCGCCCCAGCGTATAACAGCCTCGGTTCGCAGTCTGTCATCCATCGCTCCCACGCCGCTCGCAACTTCTTTTTGAACGCCCTGTTTACACCAATGTCCAACCGTTGGAGTTCTTCTGTTAATCCTCCCGGAATGACGGCAAACTCCGAATTAGTTTGCTTCACTTCCTTTTTCACAGTAGCAGTGAGATGGGGTTCAAGGAGTCGCAGATGAACAGGGACGGTGATGCGTGAAAAAACCTATCTGGTTTTTACAGGAGGCGTATGCTGCAGAACTCGGACAACAATTCTCCAATTGGTTTATCGCTGCCGGCTTACGTACTGTACACTTTACGTTTCTGTGTCAGGGACAGATTTTGGAATTCAGTGCACACATAAGGCGCATCGGATTATAAGGCGCACTGCTGATTTTGTGCTGATTTTCCAGCCACCGCTCCATTCACTCATCACTCCTCTTCCCCGATGCCAACTCCAACTCCTCAGCTTGTAGTTTTCCCACTCATCGTAGCTTTCTCTTCTCCCCCTCATCTCTTCCATGGACACTCTTCAACAATCCATCTCTACTCCTTTGTCTCATCTCCATGAGTTTGTTTCTGCCAGACCTACCACGTCTACAGTTCCAGTGTCTTCCGCACATCCCGGCTCTCTTCAGCAGCACGTATTCCTTGTCCAGTGCCTATCCTGGTCCACCCCAGGTAAAAATGCAATTTTTCCATGTATTTCTTTTTCTTCTCTATATCCAACTTTTCAAATTTATCATTTTAATATATATCATTATATTTCACTTGCTCTTTTTCTGACACAGGCTGACCCTAAGTCCCCATACATACTAAAATGTCTTCTAGACTCCGTTCTAAAATCCTTCAAGGTGTTTATGCGAATTTGACCTCCCTTACTCTTCCTTGATGTGAGGCCGACCATCATGTTGCCTCTGTTGATGGCCTCACTACCATCTTCAAGTCCTCAGATCCTTAGCTCGCTAAAGATCTCTACCGGAGAGTTTGTAGCCACTTTTAGCATTTATAGGGACGTCATTTGCTCTATCTATCCCAATCGTAAGGTCGAGCTGAAATGCTTAGATGTCTCTTATTGCTTACCTGCATCTTAAGTATGGTTGTTTTGTTTTTTACCATTACCACAAAGCTTTCACTTCCAAACCCGCTTTGGTTCTACCTCAATCTGGTGTTTGCTTAGATTAGTCCATTCTCGATACCAAAATTCTCATCATGCTCACTCAAGATGGCCACCCCTGTTGTCATCCTGGAATTAGCTTTTTTCCTCAGGCACCATCCAGATCGTTCCTTTGTCAACTTCCTGTTTACGGGCTGTCTCTAGGTTCCCACGTCGACATTTCCTCCACCCCCTCTGTCACCTTAGTCTGCCCCAATCTCCAGTCTGCATTCCACGAGTCAGAGGTTGTGACCCAGTTTCTTCAGCGTGAAGTTTCCCATTGTTTTATAATTTGACGACCAATCACTGACCTCAACCAATAAGCAAAAAACAACAACATTGAATTACCATTGCTTGCTATCTAGGTAGTGTTATGTTTATTTCTAGTTTATAGTTATTATTTTTTACTCTAGTTTTATTATGTTTCTTTTGTCAGGTTATTTAGTTAGATTCATTTTCTAGTCTCCCTCACACCCTGTGTCACTTTATCTCTCCTCAGCCTGCCTTCTGCTCTCTCCCCACACCTGCAATCAGTTAACTCATCGGCCCATGAGCCGCTTTTGTTCAGCATTCAACCTCCCAGTACTTAAGCACCTCATTCTTAGTTCATCCTTGCTAGTTCCTCTGGTCTAATCCTAGTTATGCTGCTTTATGTTGTCACGTCCCTGTTGCTCCTGGCTCCTATTATTTTTGTTCTGCTCTGGCTCCCTGTGTTCTTTGTTTTTTCTAAGGTTTTGTTTCTTGGTTTTTCATTAAATATTCAAAAGCACCTGCTGCCTCTTACCTCTCTGCATTTGGGTCCAACATCATTACATTAAACACATTTAATAGATCCATAATTGTTTGCTATTGTGACACCAGTTTTTTTGTGTAAAATGCTTCAATTCCTTATAATCCTCAATAAAGTAGATGTTCTTAAAATATTTAAAGGAACTGGGAAAGTAAGGGTCAAAAGAAAAAGTGTCACCTGGTTGGAACAATGTAGCAGCTAACCTTTGATAGAGATGTGCATGAATTACAATATACAATTAAGATGGTTATGTTGCAAGACCTGAAAGATCCACCATTCTTTAACTGAAGCCTTGACTGTAGATTTCAGGTTTTTGGGAATTACCGTATTTTCCGGACTATAAGGCACACCTAAAAGCCTTAAGGCTTTGGACAAAGAATACGTTAGGGAGGGGCTGCTGAAGAGAGCCGGGATGTACGGAAGACACTGGAATTGTAGACATGGTAAGTCTGGCAGAAACAAACTCATGGAGATGAGATGAAGGAGTAGAGATGGATTGTTAAAGAGTGTCCATGGAAGAGATGAGGGGGAGAAGAGAAAGCTACGATGAGTGGGAAAACTACAGGCTGAAGAGTTGGAGTTGGCATCGGGGAAGAGGAGTGATGAATGGAGCGGTGGCTGGAACTGGGAGAGAACAGGGGCAACCCTGGTGGTGGATTTTTTTTTGAGTGTTTGCCAGATGCTGATGATGCCACTTGAATAAGCAGACAAGCACATATCAAGACCCCCTGTGCAGTTTGCTTATCGCCGTGGATCTGGAGTTGATGTTGCCATCATACACAACAAACCCACTGTGACTGCCACAGTCAATGCAGGCAGCACTGTGAGGATCAAGTTCTTTGATTTTTCCTGTGTATTTAACACAATTCAGCCTGATCCTTCAAGGTTTGCAGCAAGATGCTGCAGATGATCTATCAGTCTGTTGTTGAGAGCGTCATCTCTTCATCTGTCATCTGTTGGGGAAGCAGCATTGGAACCAGGGACATATAAAGGCTCAACAACCTTATAAAAAGGCTGGTTCTGTTCTGGTTCTGTTCTGGGGACGACTGTGGAACCTCTGGAGATGATGAGGCAAAGAAAGATTCTTCATAAAATAAAGAATGTTATGGACAACCCTGACTATCATCTTTATGACACTGCATGAAAAGTGGGATTTTCGACAGCTATTGACACCTAGTTCTGCCGTGCGCATGGAGATTGAGGGCTATCGGCAAGAGGTTTTTGTCAGAATGGAAAATTGTAGGGCACTGCCAAGAATGGTCAAAAACGGTGTGTGTCCGTGTTCCCCTATCACCCCCACTCCCCTTGTGCCTAACAGAGGTTTTCGTATTTAAATGTAGTTGCTCAGTGCCATGCAAATGCAAATCAACTATTGAGCACCGGCCTTTTGACTCTCATTCCTGTTGTAGCTAAAGCATTTTACCTTCTGTTCACCTGTTTACTAGACCCAGGACTTGGACAAAACCCCTCAGTGTTATTAATTGAGAAATAATGAGATTTAAGTATAAAACAGGCATTAATGCTGAAAATGTTCTAAAGTTACACAAATTGAACAAATTTAGTGTGACATTCACCATCCAGCACTGAATACACTTAGCTCAACTTAGGGATGTAACCGTAACACTTAAATGTGCAAATCAAAGTACAATTTTCAGGGTAAATCTGATGATATATTGTCAACATTGCATGTCTGTCAAGCTCATCCAAGACTGTGTGGTGGAATGCAGACCGAAGTGTTTCTGCCGACGTGAAAACACTGAGCTTTACATAAAGCATAAGTTGTGTCATCATGACAAAGTTCCAATCATTTGCACATGTAAAATTTTGGTCATAATAGTATCACAGGCAGATGTTCATGGCATACTAAGTTGTTGTTGACTCTTATGAAATCGTCTCCTAATCTGGACTTTGTGATGAAACATTATCAGTATTTAATCACAAATATTGGAATACTGGCTCAAAAAAGCCTGTATTCCAACATGTACTCCTTCAAATGGGGATGTAAACATGGTGTTGTAGTGCAGTGGGACAAACAGTTCAACACATTTTGAGACGTCTGTAGGTATACAAGTATGCCATGAAGAAGTATGTTTGGAGAAAAAATATTCAAACAATAATCTATCTTATCCATTAAAATATATTTTACATGTGTTAGGAGCACTGAAAAACTTAGTTTTGGTTGAATTGATATAAAAGCAGAATATGCATGATTGCATACAATAGGCTTTTGTTAAATGTGATCTTACTTTGACATTCCTCCCATCTGAAGATTTATCATTGCACAACTTAAACAAAAATAATAAAAACACATGTTCCAGAGTGGTTCATTGTACTGAAAATATTTTTGTGAATAATATTCAAACTAAATGTTAATGTTCACCGATTGCTGTAAAGACCCAGAATCATGCTATATTGGAGTGGTAGTGACACCGTTTCACATCACAATACAGGACTTAAGAAACTACAGATGATTTATCAGTATTCAGTTGCTTAACTCGAGTTTAAATTGAACAAAATGGTTGAAAGTATGCGATACCTTCTGATAGAATACAAATGTTTATACTCTTTTTTTTAAGTTTTGTTAGTTAAGCACCAAATATAACTCATGGATGATGAATCATTATATTCTGTATAAACTAAAAAGTGTCATGTTGGGTTCCAGTTTAAGCACCCACATGCATGTGCAAAACAATAATTAAGTTTATTGAAAAAGGGGACAGGGTTGGGGATAAAACACGGAGCAGGAGTCTGGAAGGGATAACCATTTCAGCCACTGTCAACGAGAGGAAGCGGTTAGTATCTGCGAATCCAGGGAGGTGGATGAATATATATACTGAGGGGGGAAAAGGCTTACTAGGAGCAGATGGAAGTTCTCTTGGGAGCAGAAAAGACCCAGGGGCGGCGTGAACGAACCGTTGGAGGGCAACGAACCGTTGGAGGGCGGACAGGTAAGTCAGGCTGAGTGGAGGAGCGAGCTGGCGGCTGGTCGCGGCCCGGGATAAACGATCCACAGAACTCTTCTCTCGAAAAAACTCCGGAGGAATCCAGGTAAACCTGATAAGAGGAAAAAAAACACAGGAGGCGATTATCTCGGGGAAAGCTCAGAGGGCCTTACTCTGGAACGATTTGTTACCGAGTAAACAAACACTCAGGCAAGGAAGTGTCAGCTCGCCGCTTCTTAAATATCCCCAGCCTCAGTCAGATAATGCGCCACAGGTGTGTCCCTGGGTTCGACCACATGCTTCTCCAGGGGCTCTGCTCCTAGGCGGCANTTGAGCACCGGCCTTTTGACTCTCATTCCTGTTGTAGCTAAAGCATTTTACCTTCTGTTCACCTGTTTACTAGTTCCAGGACCTGGCCAAAACCCCTCAGTGTTATTAATTGAGAAATAATGAGATTTAAGTATAAAACAGGCATTAATGCTGAAAGTGTTCTAAAGTTACATTCACCATCCAGCATGTCTGTCAAGCTCATCCAAGATTGTGTGGTGGAATGCAGACCGAAGTGTTTCTGCTGACGTGAAAACACTGAGCTTTACATAAAGCATAAGTTGTGTCATCATGACAAAGTTCCAGTCATTTGCACATGTAAAATTTTGGTCATTATAGTATCACAGGCAGATGTTTATGGCATACTAAGTCGTTGTTGACTCTTATGAAATCGTCTCCTAATCTGGACTTTGTGATGAAGCATTATCAGTATTTAATCACAAATATTGGAATACTGGCTCAAAAAAGCCTGTATTCCAACATGTACTCCTTCAAATGGGGATGTAAATACATGTTGGTGTTGTAGTGCAGTGGGACAAACGGTTCAACACATTTTGAGACGTCTGTAGGTATATAAGTATGCCATGAAGAAGTATGTTCCTCATGGCATACATGGATTATTGTTTGAATCTGAAAAATATTCAAACAATAATCTATCATATCCATTAAAATATATTTTACATGTATGTTAGGAGCACTGTAAAACTTAGTTTTGGTTGAATTGATGATATAAAAGCAGAATATGCATGATTGCATACAATAGACTTTTGTTAAATGTGATCTTACTTTGACATTCCTCCTATCTGAAGATTTATCATTGCACAACTTAAACAAAAATAATAATAATAATAATAAAAACACATGTTCCAGAGTGGTTCATTGTACAGAAAATATTCAAACTAAATGTTAATGTTCACTGATTACTGTAAAGACCCAGAGTCATGCTATATTGGAGTGGTAGTGACACCGTTCCACATCACAATACAGGACTTAAGAAACTACAGATGATTTATCAATATTCAGTTGTTTAACTCGAGTTTAAATTGAAGAACAAATTGGTTGAAAGTATGCGATACCTTCTGATAGAGTAGAAACATTTGTATTCTTTTTTTTTAAGTTTCGTTAGTTAAGCACTAAATATAACTCATGGATGATGAATCATTATATTCTGTATAAACTAAAAAGGAGACAACTAAAATTAGAATTGAGTAAATAAACATCTACACATTTAAAAACATTTTAGCAAATAATTATAATAAAAATAAAATATACTGTCACGTAACGTTTGAAAAAATAACTTTTTAGAATGCATTTTTTTCTGTCAACTTTCATTTAACACTCCAGTCCAGTTGGTGGCAGTAATGGGCTTTCATAGTTGGTCAAGCAGCCGCCATTAAGCTCCAGAGGAATATTTGCACCGGTGCTAACGGGTGCTAAGGTAGACCCAACATGAACGAAAATCCCCGTGCGTTGTGTGAAATGGTGGAAAAAGTACTATTTCATGGAGTTACTTTTTCAGTATTGTATTGATATTAAGCATTTTCCCGGCGGAAAACAACAGATGACACTGCAGCGGTCGGTCCAACAAGGCCGAACTCACAGTAAGAAAGCTTTTATGAATAGTGAGCACGTGCAGCGAGGCGAGTTGCTTTGTTTGTTTCTTACAGAAAGCGGTCTGTTGTTTTCATAATGCCAAAACAAGTGTAGGGAGAGATTTCGTATTGTATTTTTTATTACATGTGATGTTCTGAACTCTTAAAAATACTCGCATCTTCTTTTATTTCTTTTCAGACCTGAAAAATGGCCAAGCCTAAACAGCCAGGCCTCAGATCACGGTGCCGAGGAGCTCTTACGGAGTTCACCAGGACGAAGAGAAATTCAGTAAGTTATGATTTCACATTTAGTAAATAGTGAACACTCGCATATTTGTAAGGAAAACTGATCTTCCGGTTATTTTATTTATTTTGTTATAACGCAATACAGCAAGGCAGAGTGTGGAAAGCAGCAGAGATCGACAACATGGCGGACGGAGGACGGATATCAGGACGGAGCGATGAAGCCGGTATGTATTATGTATCACTGCATTGATTCCCGATTGTACAGTGGCTGGTTGAGAATAATTTTAACTTATTTATTTATGTATTTTTGAGAAAGCAATATATTTCCTACAATATTTTTTTCATTTCACATTTATTTCCACAGACACTCCACAGAATGGGAGTCACATTTGTGTTAATCAGAACTCTTCAGGAACGTTCTGATGATAACAGAGATGAAACTGTGTGTGAGTATCTAATATTTTAGAATGTTGATGATATTTTATGTTTCAGTATTGTTTATGTAGATCAGTGTTTTTCAACCTTTTTCGAGCCAAGGTTCGTTTTAATTGAAAAAATCTCGAGGCACACCACCAACCAAAAATGTAAACAAAGATACTCTGTAGCCGCCTATATTACATATATAGTCATTCTTATCAAAGTGCCTTGAATAGGAATCAAATAAACACAAAAATGTTTTGTTTTTTTTATCACATTTTACATTTCTTATTTCAAATTGCATGTAACATGTCCACTTCAAAAATACACCTGAACAGTGCCACAACAATGTGGTCTTAAATTTAAAGAAGTTGTAGAAAACTTCAAAGTGTTTTACAAACTATTTCACAAGCATTCTTATAGCCGGAATACATAAAATAATTCTTATTCTGAAAGAAGCAATAATAT
Organism: Poecilia formosa; assembly: GCF_000485575.1. NCBI lineage: Eukaryota > Metazoa > Chordata > Actinopteri > Cyprinodontiformes > Poeciliidae > Poecilia > Poecilia formosa. The sequence continues at coordinate 10,584 of NW_006802264.1, forward strand.
TTGGGAAAGATTTCACTGTTAAAATATGAAGATTTGCATGTACAAAATGTCAATATCTGTATATTTTACCCATCAAGTGTGAAACCTGTGCATGTTTGGATGAAAACAGCTGATTTCCTGGCAGAAATTGAAGAAAGACAAAGCTCTTCCTCAACAGCTCTCAGTCTGTCTCTGGTTTCAGTTTTTATAGTATCCAGGCTTGAGAAGCTCACTTCACACAGACATGTTGAGGGAAATGGACCCATGTTCTTTCCAACTACTGCTGAGCTTCATTGTCGTCACAGTCTTGCTAGATACAATGCTCTCACCGCTACCTGTAACATTCATGCATCACTAATTCTCTTGTTCTAATGTAAAATGCTCTGTAAGTGGTAAGAAAATTACATGATTATGCCGCTAGCCACTACTAACCATGGTTTTGTTCACACCGAGCTTAAGTGCAGCGGCTTTATTTCCCTCCTGTAGTGCCAGACCGACAGCCCTCAACTTAAAAGCTGCATCATATGAGTTTGAAAACATTTCTCCGTCGTGCCTGCTGCTAGCATGTGGTTGTTATAAATGAAAATCAACGCGTTCTTCTTTGATTTACAATTTTGACTTCTAATGATTCACTTCCTGCTAGAAAGCCCCCTGGTGGTTGAAGAAAAATACACAGAAAAGCCGCACCGGGCTACAATCCGCATGGTTCAAAGTTTAGGACAAAAGTAGCAGCTTACAGTCCGGAAAATATGGTACCATAGGTGAAATTCAATAATTTCCACGGCACACCTGACGATCACTCACGGCACACTAGTGTGCCGCGGAACAGTGGTTGAAAAACACTGGTCTAGATAATGTTATTATGCTATGCAGGGGCGCTGCCAGGAATTGTGGCCCCCGGACAAAAAATTAGATTGTGATCGACAGCACTAAAACTCTCCTGCCTTTGACTGGTTGTTTCTAGCACTGGGAAAAAGCAGAGGAAATAGATTTTTCACAGATTACCTCTCATGCCATACTGTAACAACGTAATGACAGTTTTAAAATGTGAAAAAAATATTTATATAANAAAGCAGAGGAAATAGATTTTTCACAGATTACCTCTCATGCCATACTGTAACAACGTAATGACAGTTTTAAAATGTGAAAAAAATATTTATATAAAAGTGACATACTGCAGCTTTAATTTCACTTGGGAGAGAATGGGTCAGGAGGGACGTGGGTTAGAGCTCCTGCTGACTGATTCATCTGTTGTCAAGTGGTAAAAGGTACAAGGGACAAGTTAAATATATGAATATGTTGGTAATTTTTTTCTTAGTTCATTAAATGCCTCCTCCTCCTGTTTTTGCCTCCACAAAGGGAGGCAAACAGTAGTCTGTAGCTAAGCTAATTATGCTAAATGGTTGATAATCTCACACAGTCTACCCACCTCTCTTGGAGAAAAACTGGGTTATAAATTAACACTCTTGCCTTTTTATCTCTCTCTCTCTACCTCTCTCTTTTATTTTGAAAACCTGATTTTATAGCTTTTCTTAGCAGAGTAACTGACAATCATTCATGTCTTCCACTGTCTGCTGCTAACGGCGTCACTCAAGCGCTCCGAGTAGAAACGAACCATTTAACGCAGCTAGGGGGGTTCAGGGCAAATATGGATGTGTGTTTTTTGATCAGGGAGTAGGAACATTAAATTTTTACTGCTAAAAACAAATTTTGAAAATACAATATGATTATTTTGTAATTGACAAGACCCCGATTTTTAGGCCCGAGCAGCTAAGCGCTGCGAAGGCCTATTGTAATCGTGCTGTTTATTATTATTAGGCCCGAACAGCTAAGCGCTGCGAAGGCCTATTGTTTTTCTAATGTTTATTAGTTTTAGGCCCGAGCAGCTAAGCGCTGCGAAGGCCTATTGTTTTTCTAATTAGGCCCGAGCAGCTAAGCCCTGCGAAGGCCTATTGTTTTTGTAAAAATAATGTGATCCAGATGCAAATAAGTGGTAAAAAAAAGAAAAACCTTTCTTGAAGTTTCACAAATCAGAAAAAAGTTTCACAAATCCCAAACATGGTTGTAAATATTCTGCTGTTATAGCAGAATAATCTAGTCCAGGTTTGAACAGTCTGTGTTGTAGTTTTTTTTATTAGAGCAGTTCTAATGTGATCCAGAAGCCAAAAAATAGTGATTATCGAACTTTCAGTTTTCACAAATCATAAAAAGGTTTCACAAATCACTAACATGGTTTGAAATATTCTGCTATTAGAACAGTTATCTAGTCCAGCTTTGAAGAATCTAAGAGTTGTAGTTTTTTTTAATTAGAGCAATTCTAGTAATGAAAGAGGTGCCAAAAATGGTGAAAATCTAACTTTATTGAGTTTTCACAAATAAGAAAAAGGTTTAACAAATCCTAAAAATGCTTATAAATATTCTGCCATTACAACACAATAAGCTAGTCCAGGTTTCAAGTCTCTAGGTGTAGTACTTTTTAAACTAGAATTGATTAAAGATGCAGAAAGTAGTGAAAAATTAAGTGGAATCGCCCTTTAGCCATTGGAAGCTAGAATTGGAAACCAACTCACACAAACACGCCGTCAAATACAGCAACTCACACAAACACGCTGTCAAATACAGTTACTCACAAATAACCAGTCAGATACAGTCACACACACACAAAAACTTCAGCTTTGTATAAGCCTCCCTCTTAATTCCTCCATGGTAAATACCACGTGTCTGCAAACCAACAACATGGAAGCCTACGGTAGCTATGAATAGATTTTGCGTCACTTACATTGGCACAAACCCCCAGCCGGAGGATAAACATTTCCCCTGTTCTCAAGTAAAATACTACACAAACCTACTGTGTGTAGTATATTCTGAATTATCCCCAAAAAATATAGCTAGATTGGGCCCCTAATGCATCCAGGTAGCAAGCCGTTACTAGCCTCTCCAAAGCTAATGCTAACGAGTAAAAGGCCTCTACTTAATTCCAAACACAACAAACATATTTCATAACATCTTTAACAAACACATGCAAGGACTTACCTCGACGAAAAGATCCTCAAAC
>NW_006802265.1:0-13549 GCF_000485575.1 Poecilia formosa
TTTTAGTCTCAGAAAAATCGCAATCAGGCTATAAAAAAATAGCTCAGCTCTCTCTTCTTCTTTTGTATCAGAAAAACAACAACTCGCGTTAGGTCGCATGTAACGAAGCACAGCACGTAGCTCCTGGAGGCGGGGCGCTACACCCCCCCGCCACCAGGAGGCGGTACCCTGCAACAGAGCCAAGTGGGCCGGTGGAAACGCGGTCACTCCGAAACAGAGCCGAGCCGAGCCGGGTTGTTGAGTAAAGCCGGTGGAAAAGGGGCATTACTGAACAGGTTGTTGCTAGGTAACCAAAGAGTGAGTGAGTTAGTTGACGCCACCAATCTTGCTTAGTGCGCCATGAGAGGTCGAGCAGCTAAAACCTTTTCTCTTCCTACATATCCCAGAATGCTGTGCGGTTCTGGATCAGAGTTCAGCTAATGTTCTCTATATTGAATATTATGTCAGATGTATTCTCTATTGATATTGATCATGTGTCTATCACTGTATATATTGTTCTTTTTAGATATAGACAGTTTTCTCAAAATTATTCATATACCCAGGAAATTCAGAGGTAAAATTGTTAGTTTGTTTCTGATGCCAAAACATTGTGAAAGAAGTTTTAATTATTGAAAAAATATGACTGTATTTACATTTTAATAGAAAATATCAAAATAAGCACCTTAACCCCCCGTCCACACGCACTCACACACCTACACACACACGCACACACACACACACACACACACACTGATTGATTAGTGTACGAATATCAATGAAATGTTTCTCCTTTTGGTAATTTGTCTTTTGTGATAAGTTTTCCACAAAGGTGATGAGTCATTAGAGTCAGTGCATTTTAAAGAAAAAGAGACTTTACAACTTTACCTCTGCTACATAATGTCTGTATTTCTTGTCATGCTGCTCCACTCAGTCTGAAAGCCGCAAAATGATCCCAATAGACAGAGATGGAGTGAAAAACAAAACCAGACAGAGAAACATTGTGGACTGAAAGCATGATCTTCAGCTGTTTGTTTCCTCATTTTGTTGCAGTGCCTCCTGTCACCACAGATATTGTCCAGCCCTTCTCTGCAGTAATAACTTTCTGTAAGGTTTAGTCTCCAAAAGGCAGTTCCACTTCCACTGTGCCGCTCTCATCACTTCCTGGTGCTCTGTGGCCCCGTCAAACACATGGGGACACCTGTCTCATTTACCATCAGACAGATTTCTTCAAGTACAACCATTCATCTAGTTAAGTCTAGATGCACTTGTCCCTGATAATAAAAAATAACAACACAGCGATCTGTCCGGGGAAATGTAATTTAATTAAATGATCTACTGTAGTCCTCAGTTCTTTTCCCTCATTATTATAGTCCCGGCACAAATCACTGGGATGAGACAAGAGAATCTTAACATGAGCCAGTAGACGCAGACACTGCCAACTCCCTCTCTGTGTGTTTTGGAGTCAGAATGCACTTAAGTGAGAAGTCCTTAGACAAGACACGAACTGAGGTTTTTACAAGTACTAACAATGTGAGAGTATACATTTATCCCTTTCAGAGAATCAGGTTAGATCAGATATTTTAATAATCGGATGGCGTCAACCTGCCATGACTTTGCATAACAAAAATGTCTTTTTCTTTCATCGCCTCACTTTTTCCTGACAGAGGGATTCGAATCGTGTTCCAGTTCTTTTAGTTTACATCAAGGACATGAGAGGGGAGGCTGGTGGACATCCTGGTTATGATGTTGCCATTATTAGAGATGTTGCCATTTATAATGTAATGTTATTTTATTCCTGGATGGATGCTTTATGAAGGTATAGAGAATTAGATTGTCATAGTGGAGTTAATAATTTTAAAGCCAGTTTTCCACACTACTCAAGGCAACACCCAGTTTTGTGTGTCATACAGATAGAAGATCTGATGCAAAGGTTGTTTGGAGACAAATTAATACCAGTGTGATAAAAGATCCAAAATAGAAGAAAAAAATGTTTCTGGTTCATGATAATAACTGGCAACGAGAGTATTAGTGTGGATGAGAAACAATAAACAACAAATAAAGAATCTCAAGACGCACTACATGAACGCTGCCTTAAGGATTTATATGAGACTAATTCACCCATTCAGAATATTTTTTATGCACTAGTATTAGCTCACATGTCAAACACTAAATCTGGGTGTCCGATTACATCCATAGCCACAGGCACAGAAAATAGAGCCAGTAAAATCTATGAACAATGGTTCTGCTAAAATAAAAAAAGGTTCTTCAGAACAGAGCAACACTCTACATCTAGATTTATTTCAAAAACTGCTTCTAATCACCGCTGCTCACATCACACTGATAAGGTTGGGACTGGATAACTTCCTAGTTTTCAGTGTCATCCTAGCATGATATTGATAGTAATTGCCCACACACAGATTTAATCTTACGTTCTCTTGGGTTCATATAAAACATCTGCAGACCGACTCACTCCCGTCTCTGTTGCTAATTAGGGTACAGAGGTGTTTTTTCACCCATATCGACATACATGTATTTCATAGAACTGCAATGGGAACACATTTATCACATCACGAATCACGCGATAAACAGCAGGATGTTACTACTGATGAAAACGACAAAGAAGACGACAGGAAGTGGTTTGTTCTGATGGTTTGATGGTTTGTTCTTGTTTTTTCGGACAAGGTCCAGTTGGTTCCACCAGAGCTGTCACAGCATCACAGCAATAAGTTAGAACAGGGGTGTCAAGCTCAATTGCACAGGGGCCAAAATTCAAAACACACTTTAGATCGCGGGCCAAACAGAATAAACATTTATTGAAGACACTAAAACTAAATATTTTTTGAACATAAATATGAATAAAAACACAGAGGAATGTTCTGGAATAAATAAACTTTAAATAACTTGAAATATCTTGCTCTCCATAAGTTAGAAATATGAACATGCTGCACAAGACGCCTGAAGAAATAAAGAAAAACAAAACCTGGAAATATAAACAAAATTTGTGCTTTTCAGCAATAACAAATAACGAATCAGCACATTCAGTTTTCTTTGCTCTTATGGCATTTTGTCAGAGCTGGATGCTTGTAATCTTTTTTTGGCAACTAGTTTGTCTATGTTTGGTGTGAGGTCNTTTGCCTTTGAATGTTAAGTTTTATACTTGAATTTTTTTGGCAATGTTGAGAGGTTTTATTTTGGCTCTTTGCATTATTTAGCCTCTTCAGAGCCTTCATATGTTATCAGTCTGTTAAAGATAGTATTATCAATAGCAGTACAATTTGCACAATGCCTGTTTTGTTTTGTTTTTTTCTTGGAAAAAGTAATAAAAACAAGTTTTTGTCTAAATTAAGGTGAATTCATGGTTCCTTTTTCCACATAATGTAACCGGTAGTGTTTTTGATAAAAAAAAATAATAATAACAATTATGTTATCGGTATTGGTGATCAGTATCGGTGATCGGCCCTCATGGGTGATCGGTATCGGGAGGAGAAAACCTGATCGGCACATCTCTACTGAGAACAGCTTCTCACACAGACATGTGCTACCAAACATGCAAAAGGTTTGAGCCGCATGTAGACGGAGCTGGGGCATTGCTGCGGGAATGAAGTGAATAAACTCTGCAGGCCCTGCAGAGTCGTACTTTGCCTTTAGTGTCCCATTACAGTGCAGCTCAATCAGCTCCATCTGAATCTCCACAGGTGCAGTTTCCACGTCGGCGGCAAATGGGTTGCGAATCAATTAGAATTTTTTATTGTTTGTTCTTCTAAGTCACCAAAGCGCCCTGCGAACTCCATGCGCTCAGTTTATCAGCAAAGTGCGTATTTGGAAACACCATTGTGCCGACTTGGTTCAGCATTACTTATCAACAGGGAAAGAGAGGCAAGTTGCACTGGTGCATTTGTGTCTCCCAGAAAAGCAGCTTCACTTGAAATACCTTCACTGCATCATTCGTATCAGTGATCATGTGGTCACGTCCCTGGAGGTTTAAGGCATTCAGATGAGCTGTTATGTCAGCCAGAAACACCAACTCACATTTACACTTTTCATCTCGCAAAACGGTCGAGTGTTTTCCTTTACTGTCCATGAACTGACAGATTTCATTGCCGAGCTCAAAAACTCTGTTGAGAACTTTTCCCCGACTTAACCAACGAACCTCTGTGTGATAAGGAACGTCGGCAAACTCTGAATCTGTCTCCCGTAGAAAGGACTGAAATTGGTGATGTAAACATTTACTTCAAATAAAGTTTACAGTTTGCGTTACAGTGCTCATTACATGGTCCATCTTCAGGACTTTGCCACATCGTGCTTCCTGGTGTATAGTGCAGTGATATGCTGTTAACTCACCAGTACAGTTCTCCTCCTGCATCTTTACTTGCATTCTTCCCACTAGTCCACTTCTTTCACCGCACATAGCTGGTGCTCCATCAGTTTTAAGTCCAATAAGTTTGTTCCAGGGCCGTTTCATGTCGGTTACACTTTGACATACGTTTTCAAAAATGTCCTTTCCGGTCGTTGTCCCACGCATGGATTTAATGTCCAATATTTCCTCTGTGACGTGCAAATCAGATGAAGATGGCTGTGCAGAGTCAGTCATGCCAGTACTTTCATGTACTGACATGACTATGCAATCAAGTCTTTGCTTCTTTCACTCAACTGTGTTCTTAAGTCAGTGGCCATCTGACAAACGCGATCAGCAACTGTATTTCTACTCAGGCTTGCATTTACCAGCATCTGCTTTTTGTCTGGACATAAGACATCGCACACTTTGATCATGCAGCTTTTCAGAAATTCTTCCTCGGTGAATGGCCGGGCTGCTCTGGCGATCTCCTCCACCATGATAAAACTTGCTTTCACAGCAGCTTCACTTTGTGATTTTGTGCAGGTAAAAACGTCTGCTGAAATGTCAGATTCTTCTTTAACTCTTCTACTTTTCATATCTTCTGCTCTGCATTCAGGTCTTTCAGGTTATCCTGATGTTTTGTCTCATAGTGCCGTCTTAGATTAAATTCTTTAAATACAGCCACATTAGCGCCACAAATGAGACAGACGGGTTTACTGGCCATGTCAGTAAAGACATACTCAGCCTCCCATCGGTTTTGAAAGGCTCTGTTTTCAGAATCAACTTTTCTCTTTGGCATCATGAGGGGCTAGCTTCAATAACTTGCAGCCACAGACAACTTTATTGGCGCGGAAAGCGCTTAGCAAGGCAGCTGAAGTGCTGCATTATGGGATCTGTAGTTTATTGTGTTACCAGCGTTTCATATCGCAGGGCCATTAGTAACAATAATATAAAATGATCTCACGGGCCAGATATAATTGCAAGCCGGGCCGGATGTGGCTCGCGGGCCTTGACTTTGACACATCTGAGTTAGAATGTTGATTCTTTTCTGTAAAATGACCGATTACAATTTCCCAAAAACGTAGACGTGTTCTCAAACACTTCCATTTTCCCATAACACTGGATTTGTTGCACAGGTGGCATCTTATCACAACTCCACGCTGGGATTCACTGAGCTCCACAGAGCGACCCATTCTTTCACAAATGTTTGTAGAAACAGTCTGCATGCCGAGGTTCTTCTCTTTATGCACCTGTGGCCATGGAGGTGACTGGAACACCTGATTCTGATCATTTGGATGGATGAGAAAATACTTTTGGCAATACAACGTATCTCATGTAACTGTTTGCATCTGTTATTGATGGATGTCAAAGTTCACTAGTTGTCACATGAACAAAGTTATCCATGTGTGATTTTAAATTAATGTCTTGTTTAATGGAAATGCCGCAATTGCAAAAATGCACAAAACAAAGATTTGTGCAGATTTATAATGGAAACGCAGCTAGTGAGACACCCAAGAGGAAACTAGTCACAATGAATCAGCAGCAGCCGTGGTTACTGCTTATACCATCTGGTAAATGTGGAGGTCAGCGTTAGCCTGCAGCAGCAAAGTAACTCTGACAGCTCAGTTATTTTGACAACACTAACGATTACATGGATGGAAATATAGAAGAGAGCAAACTGGATACAAGAGATGATTAAGGGAAAGAGGGACATGTGCTTAGGATTATGGATGGATGAATGGAGGGATGGAAAGCACATGGTGGGTAGTGCACAGTGGAGAGGGGCTTTAAGGACTTTGGAAAACCGTGGAGCAGAGAGGGAAGACGAGGCAAAGAGAAAGCTTTTTGCAACCTGCCACAAGAGACTACACAGTTTTTCTGCTCAGATGGTTTCCACTTGTTAGCTCAGTAAGTGTGTGTATGAGTGTGTTTGCACTAATCTAAGCCTCAACATGCCGGGCACCACTGGGAACGCCTTCCACTCTGTTGTCCTTCTCTGCACTGCGCTCGGACTTTTATTTCTGTTTACATCAGTCGTCTGGTTTCCATTGTGCTTCTGATTTACAGTTGCACAATGTGAATGGAAAAAGTTCAAGGTGTTTTTAGTCTGTTCAGAATGAAAGTTGACACCCATCAGAGCCATAGACACTATATTCATAAATGCCATCTAAATTGTAGATAAAAAAAAAGACTGAGTAAATTTCCACCAAAAAACAAAATAATTTTGAGAAAGTTCTCAGAAATTTTCTAGAAACAGCTTGGAAACTTCTAGGTTTGAAAAGTCAAAAGTTTTCTAGAAAGAAAATCTTAGAAATTTTTAAACTCAATAATCTCCAAGTTCTTACTAGAAAATGTTTTAATTCTTTTTAGCAAATTTTTAACTTTTTGAATCTCAGAATCTCCTTTTTTTCTTCTTTTTTAGCAGAAATGTACTCCTTTCCCCCTATATACAATGACTCTAATATACCATTATAATTATGTGACTCAAAGTTATATGGTATATAGGTTCTTCTCTGTTTTATTCTAAAACAACCAAAACAATTTTTCCACAGTTTTTCTAAAACTTTTCTGAGATCAAATTTCTTTCCAAATAACTCATGAATAGAAACCGTCTTTATAATAATGGCAAAATATTCCAGAAACAAAAAATGTTAAGACATCCAAAGTGTAACCATCTGTTTATTCTGTGGTGTGAATCAACTAATTTGCACTGATTCATTAATACATACATGTATTAAGGAGAAAACCTAAGAATGTTTTGATATGACAAAAATATCACAGTATTTTAATAAAATTTTTGTTGTAATTTAACAATAATGGATTGTACAACAAAGATCACAAAAAAAGCTTAGTTTTTAAAACTTTTTATTTTAGATAGTGCCTTTATCATTCAACATAATTTCTGATGGGTTTCCAATATGTTCCAGTGGTTAGAATAAATGTTAGTAACTTGAAACAGTTCTTTATTCATGCAAATGTTTGCTTTGGTTACAGTAGATTCACTGCAACATATTTTCTAAACCACAGCTTTACCTGATTCATATTGACTGTTTGCTTCAAAGTATTTCTTGAGATTGGATTTGCCACCAGATACAGAGTGCATCTTCCATCCCTCTCAGTCTCTGACTTTCTTAACCAAAGTGACTCTTGGTGTTTTGAAAAGGAAGAACTCAGTGTTTATTATTTATTGGCTAAGTGGCATTAGATCCATATCCCCTGCCCAAACACCTGGGCGTATGTGTTAGACCGAGAACACTCAAAGGAAAGCATGACGGTCAATAATAGATTAAGCAACATGCAAAAAGCAGGAAAAGTAGAAGGTGTTTTAAATAAAATAGTTTTCTTTACAATATTAAAAGTCACTGAAGTCGAAAGAGAAAACCAGACTAGAACTTTGCATAGTGAGCGATTCTCAAGCAAGGAATAGCTGGAACCTGGAACAGAGAGGGCTGGATGAGGAATGACAATATAAGTATGTTATACAATACAGGAATTTACAAAATTGTTCCAATCTCAACATGCAAGTCCAGTCTCATTGTGTTTGTCCTCAGTTCCAATCTACTCAAACTACAGCCAAATCTGCTCCTCCTGTTATCTTTAGCACTTTTCTTTTCTACAAAAAAAAAGTCCAGTTAATGTGTCAGACTGTGGTGATTTATCAAATCTCAGACAGGCTCAGCATGTTAATCCTCTCATCACCGTATGGGGAAAAGACGACATATGCTTCACAAACCACAAGTCTGCATCTTTCTATGTACAGTAATATTTACTTTAATTTGCGATTCGGTTTGCTTTGTGTGGTATTGATTCACAATAGTGATTTTAAGGCACACAACAGACAATAACAGGCAAATTGTTTCCAGTAAAATTCCAACCATTCATTTTAATCATTGCTTTATTTTTGTCTATAGAGAACATAAATATCAAAGCACAATCAGCTCATCATTTAGAACAGGGGTGTCCAATGTGGGTCCTGGAGGGCCGGCATCCTGCATGTTTTAGGTCTCTCCCTGGTTTTACACACCTGGATCAAATGATGGCTGTTAGAGGCCTAAGCAGAGCACTGACTTGCTGAGGAGGTTGTTTCTACCACTAGGGAGAGAAGTGAAACATGCAGGATGCCGGCCCACCAGGACCCACTTTAGACACCCCTTAATTAGAGTATTTTTTTAAAGTTGGCTCAAAGAAACATGTTTTCTGGGCAGCAGCAAGAAGAGCTTAGCCCTGTTTAAACGAGTTCATAACGTACAATAACTTTTGAAGAATTTTGAATTAATTAGACACATTTAATTTCCCTTTGAGAAATTCAAAAATACCTTATTGATTCTAAACTGGATTATGCATTTTTGTGAAATATGCCAATGTTTGTCATTGAGGTTTCTGAATTAAAATAGAAAACTTGCCATGATGTCTATACACCATAAATGTGAAAATAGCAAAATGTGTCATGCTGGATTTTAGTTTCTTGACCCACATGCAAGTTCACACATAAAACCAGAGAATTCTGTTCAGTGAAAGTTTAATGGAGGTTCTTCCCAAAAAGACAATCTGATTGTGCTCCAGAGGTCGGGTTGGCAGGTCAGCTCGGGTTTGTCTCTCGGATGGTGGTTGAACGGAGGGAAAAGGATCCGGGAGCCTACTGAAGACCAATGATGGAGCGGGGAGGACAGCGGCAGACGGAGATGTTCGGTCTTGGGGGGAAACGATCTCAAAGTCCAGACTTGGTTCCTGGCTTGATTCCAACAGCTCGTCGGGTTCTGAGGGAAGACAAAATATTACTTGAAGTCTCTTAAACATCCATAACATCATTTTTGGTTAGACTCTGACCAACAAGTGGGACCATCGAGCGATGAGTGACTGCTCCACTGCTTCTTAAAAGTCCACCAGCCAATTGTGGAATCAGCTGCCGGTGCCCAGCTGTCAGAACTCTCCCCCGAAGATCCTCTATAGGAAAGAGCACTCACACTAACCCGAATCCTAACAAAATGGTTACTATTTCCATTTTCCTTTGACATTTGTGAATTCTTGCAATGGCAAAGAGGGAAGTGAACAAAGTCGTTCAGTCCTTGTTAGCCACGCTTCCAAATATTGAGCAATTTAAGTCGTAGTAAGAGGAACATTAAAGACATTTTATTGCTGACTAAGATGTCTCCTCACGAGACTGCTTAAAACTGTTTCTAGTCATTTTTGACAAGCTAGCACGTTACATATATCACGACCAAATGTTAGCGATTTGGTCAAATCTGATTCAGTCGTTTAGTCCTCACCTCTACCAACAAACAGGTCCAGACTCTCTGTACGAAGCAAAGCGTAGAACAAGGGCCTGGTTTTCACCAGGCTAGTTCGTCTTAACATCGGTCTTAATCTTTGCCTAATTCCTCCTGTTACCTTCTGGCTGCCATTCATTCCCATAAACTTTATATAATAATCATGTTATGCATTTGTGATGATTCGTATGCAACATTCACAAATCTTTCGTGTTGTGGCAATAATCCAAAATGAAACAGCCATCCTTTTCTTGCTACTAAGACACTGCAGTTTCAGGAAAAAATGAGTTTGATTAAAACAGGAGACAGAGTCGGTCTCTACTGCAGTCGCAGTTTGTTGTTGCTTTTCCAGTTAAGACAGATAACTGTGCCGGATCCGTATATCAGGACATTCCTGGACTCTTATTGTCATTTCGAGCTTTCACTGTCTTATTTGTTTATGGCTCAGGATGGGTGCACACAATATTGAATAACGTCCTTTCATTAGATCCTATAATGGTGCGTCTGAATAATGTGTTTTCCGACGAGGTAATAAGACCTGTGGGACGGCGTGTCGGCTGCGACATTATTAGTTAGATTGTTTTTCAACAGAGTGGAATAAGAAGTCACTGTGACAGCATGCTTTGAGCTTACAGGTTTCATCACAGATAAGGAAAGATAATTACATAAATTCTGTTGCTAGGCCAATAGAGCTAATGCTGCTGTTTACTTGTGTCATGCAGTGTGACATGCTATGAGCTCTGCTGGCTGTCTGGTTTTATGCTGCCCATTCAGTCAAAGGCTGTGGACACCAAAACATCGTCCTTTTACATTTCAATCACGATAACAGAGTCTGAAAAGAGAGTAGGCCTTATACCTGCCCCTGATTATTTCTCCAGCTCCCAGGCCCAAAAACAGCGTCGCATATCAAGGATGTTTCCTTTCCGCAATTTAACTTTCATTTGTGGCTCAAAATCTGTCGAGCATTTCAAGCGTAGTCCTTTTTCATTAGCAATAAAACGGCTGAAAGAGGAACTGTCTCAATGCGAAAGGTCAAGAGTGTACAGGATTTTCATCAGTGTGCAGGTTCTAATTTTTTTTAAGCAGTTTTAATTTTCATCATGTGAAATTGAAAAAATGTAGTTATTTTAACAATGTTCCTAGCTTAAGTGTGTGCAGGGGATTATTGAACAAAGACCATGAACTCTGGCAATTTTCTTTTTGTTATGTTTTACAACTTCTCCGGCATTTTGTCTATGATGATGTCATAGAACAATTGATCTAAGTAGGTAATGTCACGGAAGGGAAAAAAAGACAAAGATGTACCAATTTATTGTCAAAATTTATTTATTTTGGAGGTCAAACTGATGCTAAATTATGCGGATGTTGTAAAAGTTAATCTAGCACACAGCAAACATTGCTTACCTGCCAGAAGTAGCAAATACATTTAGGAGCTGTGTCTTGGTAAAATGAGAAGCTGTGTTTTATATCTCACTGTTGATCCTTTGCCACTATGTCCCTTAATCACGCTGCCAAGACAGACGTGATTACTGTCACACAAAAACCTACACACACAAAAAAACAATAATTATCCTGGAAATTGATCTTTTGTAAAAAATTTTATATTACATTTTGAATTTTTTTTCAAGGGGTTTTCTTCATCCTTGAACTTGAGACACGTAAACTGTTCTGGGTCAAATTGACCTGATGAAAATCAAGACAAGGCAGATAGTATTTATGTTTCCCCCACTTCTGCTGAGTGTCACTCAGTGTGGGTGAACTTTACCCTCAGGAACAGAAAAGGTTCCCGTCAAAAGTTGTACGAACACCTCGGTGTTTCCTGGTGAAGTAAAAAGAATAGTGAGAAAGTGTGTGTGTGGTGAAATATGTCTCATAGTTGCAAAGAAACATATAGAATTGGACATTTTTACCCCTCAACTTGACTGCCAGGTCAACTTGACCCAAACAGTATCTATGTAATATGTAGACCCAGGAGGGAAATGTGTAAAATGAACCATTTTCAATTTATACATAGAGTGCACCTTTTAAGACAAATAGAAAAAGATTCATGCAGAACAAATACTTCAAACTATTAAAAAAAATAAAATAAAACTTTAAAACGGGTCAATTTGACCTGCAGCATAACAGGAGGGTTAATCATGAACTGAATATGTTTCAATCAGAAAAGATCTTATTTACACCAGATTTGTGGATATATGTTTTTTTTCTGTACCAGTAAAAATAACATTTTCAGCAGCTTTACTTTAGAAAAGAAATAGGATTACCTTTGTCTGAGACCAGCATTAAAACACAAAGTGGATTATCGTGTACTGAATACAAATTATTTAGACAGATTGTTGTCTTTGAAATCTTGACTTTATTTGTGGAAACAGAAATTCTAATATCTTTAGCTAAAAGTATTGGAGGTACTGGATGGTTGGTGGTAAAAAAAAAAGAAGATGTGTAGGCGATTAAAATAATTCTGGAAAGCCAAGATGAAATGTTATATAATAATGCCCCAAGAGGTGTGAATGGTGTGATAGACATAAGTGGGAGGATTAAATGGTCAAATGACGGAGAGCCAGACAGAGAGGAGACTCAGGCAAAGGATGACAAGAAGGAAAGATGACATTTTGTGTTTGAAGAAATCAAAACATGGATGGCAGCTAAACAAAGTTTTTATATTATAAAAAAAAATCCTTAAATGCTATTTAGTATTAGACTTTGAAAATGTTTTCTCAGTACTCCCCATTAAATTTACTGTGAATATAAAATACAAATAAAGCTCTAAAATATTATCTGCATTTCGCAGTATTACTATGTCTGGTTTGATGTGGTATTGTGTCTTGATAAGCTTCAAGGCTTGCCAGCATTTATGTCATTGAGGTGCTCTCCATTAAGCTACCTAGTATTATTTAGCTGGCAGCCAGTTAACAGAATTTTTGATTAATTTTATTTGACAAATTTCAAAACAAAAATCCATTCATAGCACTATGTCAACATCTAGAGGCCAGCATGTCATTTCTAAGCATGCTGTGTAAAATCACATTGGACAGTGAGATGCTAGGACACAAAACAGAAACAGCATTTACACAATTGCTTTACAAAGATGAACTGTTTGAGATGTGCTGTCAGATCCTCATTCATTCATCTCCAAGTGTGTTTGTCACAATGAGTCGCAGGGAACGGATGCCTTTCTCAATTTTGTCATGAACTCTGAATTTTTTATTTTTACCAAATCCCCAACATTTGGCTATGATGTATGTAATGCACCATTTCAATGCTACAAACCTTATTGGAAATTACCTGAGCTGTAAACAGTCCAACACTGCCAACAGAGAAGTGCCTAACCGAATGAGGTTAATGGTAATTCAATATTTAGAATCGTGGCCGACACGGACTGAACAGCTTCGGTCTCTTCCTCCATCATTACCAGGCAGACGACAATTCTAAAACAGAAAATCGACGTCATTGTTCACAACGTAATTGGTGTTTCTATTGACCATTAAAGTGGAATAAATTTGCTTAATGGAACCCACCCGTTTCGAAATGACTCACGTTTTGGATCAAATGTTTTTGCGCTATGAATAGGTGTTTTTTTGGCCGTATAGAAATGAATGCATTTTGCAAAATCGCAATGGTAGCACTTTTTTTCACGAGTCATGATCAACAACTGGCTGTTGCTATTTGCAGAAAAGACAAAGTAGATGACAGGAAATGGTAGGAGGAGGATGTTATTTAATGACTTATTGGTGAACATACGTATGCATGTGATATTAATTGAGTTTCCTATTTAATGGAAACGCCACAATTGTAACATTGTGCTTTTCAACATTAATGGAATACCGACAAAGATTTGCACCCATTTGGGTAACACTTTATTTGAAGGGGGTGAATAAGACTGACATGACACTGTCATAAACATGTCATAACACCTGTCATGAACATCAATAAGCCTTCATGAATATTTATGACTGTTGTCATAAAG
>NW_006802266.1:0-13452 GCF_000485575.1 Poecilia formosa
TTCTGAAAAGGAGGCCTAGTTGCGACAAAGATGCCATCTTTATTAGTTCCACTGCAGGAAAGCTGCTACGATACTGCTGGAAACTTGCATTTCATTGAAAAGTTGTGACAAAGATAATATATATTTTTATCACAATGTTTTTATTAGTTGCCATAATGACTTAGATAAATATAATGGCATGCCGTTTTTATGGCTTAACTGTTGGACTATTGGTGATAAGACATAATATTTCTCTGTAAACTGAGGGGAACTGATGATAAAGTCGATCAAGTCTGGACTTTTTCCAGTTGCAATTATTGCTAATAGGTAACTAAGGAAGATGTCTGTAAAAACATAGAAAAGACCTGACAACAGGAGGAAGGTAAGAGGGTCAGAAAGTCTATTAAAGTGTCACAAAAGTGGATCATCCATCTTTCCTGGTCTCTAGGATGCATCTTTGTCCCAACAGTTTTTTGCAGATTCCCATTAACTATTTTGTTAGCCACAAATATTTTCTTTGGTCTTTCTCTTTCCTCCTTCTTGGCAGCTATTTCTGTTCCTCCTCAACCTTTGCTCTCTAACTCTGTGGTGGTGACATACGGTTGAAGAAGAAAAAAGAAAATGTGTGACTATGTCACTGAAGTGCTTTACAACTCCAGATCAGTAACTTAGACTGTATCAGAACGGGAGCAAAAAAGAGGATCTGGTCAAAATGCATAGATCTGCATTTTGAAGAAACAGCAGATGACCAACGAGGTTTTAATGAGATCAGTAAATATACATTTGCAATCTATGCAGGAGTGAAATAAAGCATGAACAATGAGAGTCAGATTTTTTTTTATGTTAAGGAAATTGATTTTGGTTCTGCTTTATTCTCAGTAAAAAAAAACCCATTTTGAATATCAATTTATAACAGAGGAAACAAAAACAAGGATCTTTTCTTTTTTGTAAAAATGTTCATATACATATAAAGAGGAAGACATTGTTGAATTAGTTCAGTTTTAATTATAACAGTTTATAAATGTTCCTTAAAATATTCAAACAAAATCAATAAAATAAAATGGATTTCAATTTTAGTGATTGAAATCATTTGATGGCATCAAACATCCAGATCCAGACTTGTAAATTTGTTAAAGAAACAAATAAAAAATGTTAATGTTCAATACACCATAGACGGAGAGAAGAAGGTGTGGTTGAAACCGTAATCCACCGGGCTGTTTTGAATGTATCCTGGCAACACCTGAGATCATGACGTCACAAGAAACAACTTAGCATGACACTGGAAGAAATGAGGCAACATGGTAAATATGAACAAAAACATTTAATCGTATTTGTCCATATCTACACTTTTAATCTTGCGTCATACAACCCGCAGTCTCTCAGGCATCTTGCTCACTGTGATAACCTAAAAGAAGAAAAAAAAAAGACTTTGAGATTTTCTTTGTCCGAACCGATGTAGAACCAGGGCATTCTCCAAAGCAGAATGGAATGCATCTGGGATTTCACAAAAAAATATCAAATATCCATAATGTTAATGCTCATTATGACTAACTTTAACTAAATGATGTTACTTTGCTTATCATTTCAAAAAATAATTTTCTGATCCTTATATAATCAGAAAACTATGCTAACCTATTCAGTCAAAAGGTATTCCTTCTGAAATGTTTGGAACTTAAAAAATTCATGTTCTCATTTCAAAAAAATTGTCTAAGACAATGTCATTGTCTCTGGCAAGTCCGGGAACACTGTGTCCTCCACACCTCTTGTCTAACTACATTAATATTCTCTCTAAGGGAACAAATAAGAAGTTTGGTGCCAAATATAGATAGAATTTTATAACATCAACAAGAAAGAATGGATGTATTTGTTTTCACTAATAACTCTACTATATTTCTAATAAACGTTAAAACTGATAATGAACCTCTGGGATGAATGTGTGGTCATCTACATCCTTTGAACAAAATGCATAGCAGGTGAGTCATAATCCCCACCTGAAATGGATGCTGACGTCATGTTTTTTAATCTCTGCCATCTCCTTATCCTTATCTTAACTTTAGTTCGTTCTTCCTTAAGGAAAAAATGTTTTTATGCTTTTAAATGTGTAAATCATTATATTTAACTCTTGAAACTATAAGGACTTGGGACAGGATGTCCTCGGCAGACTGTGCGTACAGGTGAACATATTCCTGCAGAGTGGGATGCCTGCATACTTTGTCGCTCACTCATCAAACACACCCATGTGTGAAGATGGGAAGTTGCGAAGTGTAGCGTATCCTTGATGTTGGGTTACAAAGGTACATACTGAGCTGCGGTAAAATCTTCATCTCAATTTGAACCTTTCCTTGGCTGATGCCACTCAGAGTATCTCATGTCAAAAAACTTGGCAAACTATTTTGGATGTTTTGTGTAAGCTTGTATTTATCTGAATTCAACTTTTATCTTCTTCCACTTAATTTGGGTTTGGGTTGCAGGGACAGCAGTTTTCACCTCAGCAGGGGGGCATCCAGGAGGCAACTAACAAGATACCTGAGCCAAATCTACAGGACCTGGAGGAGCAGTGACTCCTGAGCATCTCACACTGTCTCAAAGGGAAAAACCAGACACGCTGTGAAGGAAACTCATTTCTCAATTTGCATTGTGTCTTTGACTTTGCAGAAATCCCTAATTCTGCACATTCATGTAGCAAAATGTTAGTAGTTTCTTTAGTGCCCTCTTCTTTGACAGAAACACCAAACAGATAAGATGTGGGTTAGTTCTGTGCTGTAAATACTTAGTTACTTTTTAGCCCAGATTAGTTTAGATTCAGCTCTATTGTCATGGTACAAAGTATTTCAAGATTTATTGGTGTCTTATCTAAACTAGAAAACACTTTGGAACTTGTATGTTTGTAAATGGACTGTCTATTATTACACGCGTAGTAAAACAGCTAGTAGATGGAAAAACTATAAGCAAAAAAAAAAGAAGCAACATTTATTTGTTATATAGAGATGTGAAATAATTGACCGGTACCTCTACACTTAAAATTATTAAGATGTTTTATCTCTGTTTGATTCCCTTGAATTTCTTCCCTTGTCATCATCACAACAAAAAGATAACTAAGAAATGTAAAATCTGTCAGATAACAGAGGAATTATTTTAAAACTTTATAACACTTGAGAAAGATGGGGTTTTTTATGGCGGGTGATTTGTACAAGATCTATTAGCTAACTTTCTAATCTGTGACATTACACATGTTCAAGAAGCACAAAATAAGGCGTGGAATATCCGCCTATTTCTTCATGCTTGATTACATGCAGATCAGCAGTAAGTTGCAAACACACAGCAAGAATACCAAAGACTAATGCTTACACTTTAAACTACAGGTGAGCTTTAATGAGCAGGACAGGCATTTCACAAGATAATTGCATGGTAAACATAATCTCCAAATCCTAGCAAATGAGCGTGACACTCTGAATGTTGTCAAGTTGGACTGAAATAGTGAAGTAGAAAACCAGAAAAATTGCAAAGTCACAAAGAAATCAGGTTTCCAGCTTCCTTTGCTCCTTCCTGGAAAACAAAGTACAGCCAACATCTAAAAAATGCAATCTCATCCCATGACTCTTTGGACTTGCTCATTTTGGTTCAATGTTTTTGAAAATTCATATATGATGAACTACAAGAAAATAGAACAATTCTGATGTGAAAATAACATGACTTTAGAATTGTATATAAAAGACTGAATAATGTGTTGTGTATGTATTTCTGCCATATCTTGCCAATTCTGTTTTTTTCAATAGGATTTAGTTCTGGACTTTGACTGGGACATTCTCCTTTAATCTAAATCATTCAAATGCAGTCCTGGCTGTATGTGTACAGTTGTTGTCCTGCTGGAAGCTGAATCTCATTCCATTTATCAAATCTTTATTTTTTTTATTCCATAATTATCCTGTTTGTAGCTCCATCCATCTTACTTGATGATCTTTCCTATCCCTACAGAAGAAAGGCAGCCCCAAAGCATGTTGTTTCCACCACCATAAATCACTGTGGCGAAGATGATGACGCTGTATTGTGCAGTGCAGAGGAAAATCATAGTGTTTTGTATGTGGGTCAGTACAGTTTTTGTCTCATCTTGCAAGGGTTTCCTCTTCCATATGTTTGCTTGTTCCCTTCATTCCTTGTGATAAACGTTAAACTGGGATCTCTGTTGCCTTTCTACCTGAGCTGTGAATCTCTGCAGCTCCTCTGCAGGAGCTATAGAGATTATTTTGTTTTTCCTCTCCAACAATGCTCTCCTTTCTGTGTTTACACATTGACAAATGTGTCCTACTTTTCAAGTTTCACATGAAACTTGAAATTCCAGTAAAGCACAATGTACAAAAAGTATAATTTTAAAGGGGGAGTATTTATGTGACTTCCATTCAGAACAGTTGTTTGGAGGAAAAAGAAAACAAAAGATTGAGGTGAAAATGATTAAAAACAGACATATTCTTCTCTTGATCCTGTTTCATTTGGCAGTTCTGTACCGCATTGTTTCTTTTAAGCTGCTATAAAGAAACATCAAGGCACCAAAAAGCACTCACTCATTTCCTCAGTGTGACAAGATCAAGATGTAATTTAGCAAATGAAGGAAATTTGTTTTTGTCCCCCATGAAATGGAGCCAAAAAGCACAGCAGAAAGGAATTTGCTGATCATTTCAGACAGTCTAGAAATGCTGGTGCGCTTAACACCTTTGTTCTCTGTGACAATAAGTTTAGCTGCAGACGACGGTTCCCAAAGAGGAGTTTTTACAGAGAGCGTATCTGTGTGATTGTGCTCAGCCAGCTGAAAGACCTGACTTGATATCACACCATACTTCATGTGCAGAGCCTGTAATTTGTCAAACAAAGCCCCTGAAACGGGGGGGAAAAAAATCACACATACACACAAGAAACACAACACCTGTTGATTTACTCTTTCTGACAGCCAACTGGTGAAACACGGCATGAATAAGACGGAGTGAATGCAACATGTGTGTCTCTGGGTGTTTAACGGAGCACGTACCTCCATTAAAGTCTTTTTTTTTTTTTGAAAGATTAATTTAAATGCACCTACTAGTCTCACGAAAGAAAAAAATACACAAATGTACATCCTGGAATTGAATATATAAAGTAATCTTTATCACTTTGGCATGTTTTCCCTTGAATTCTTCCAATAGTGTTGAGGATTTTGACCTCTGTTGCTGGATTTTCTTAACTGATCACAATAGGGCTCCGGTCAGAAAGCACGCTGGTCATCAGGGTGTTTAAATGGTTCACTGAAGAACGGTGCAAATAAATTGAAGCAGTTTCTGAAAATACAATAATACAGATTCAAATTACTATTTAAAAATTAACATCTCTGAGCAAACAAACCCTAAATATCAGCATTTATTCCCTTTCTAAAGCACTGTTTAAATTTGAATGATGCAGAACAGCACCTGGAATCAGTCTATTTCCAAATGCCCAAATCTCAAGACCAACAGCCAAATACAAAGATAGTTTCAAAACTAAATCCCAACCACCAAGAGCAAAACGGACATTCAAAAACTATAGAAACACACTTCCGACCAAGAAGCGCTGTCAGAAGTGACAACCAACATCCACCCATTCATGACACATGACTAACACCACAACTTACATCGTCAGTGACTGCGGCACCAGTCTCAACAGTAAACAGCAAACAGACCAACTGAACGTCAAGAAGAAGAAATAAACGGAACAAACCTCCTTCCAATAAAAGGAACCACTTCAAAATAAAAGCATAGACATGAGTCATTGAAGTTCTTGAAGAATTAATAACAAATAGTATATTAACTTTTTACCTTTTCTTGAAGTTCTAAAAACTCTTCTTATATAATACATGTGAATCTGATATGAGAAGAAGCTGTAATCATTAGTTTTTTTTCTTCCTATTAGGCAATTTGCCCAACGTGTGTGATGTGTGCAGATGCCGTCACGTAGACGTTGGCTCTAACACCTGGTGATATCTCCCCTTCCGGTATGCTAGATATTATCACAGGCCAAACATCTAAGCTGACACATACCAGAATGCTATTCTTATGAAAATCTTTCGAGTTCTGCTAATGCTGTCTTAAAGAAAACCTTTATGACTGCTAACCTTAATTCACTTTTGGGTGCTCAGGTATTTGTCTGTAACACAGCCTTCATCTCCTTATAATACTTGATTATAAGAGCGAGAAACTAAGTGACAGGTTGCCCAATCATATGTGCCAGCGAATAATTTGTCAAATAATTACAGCACCTTCTACAATTATTTTTTTTTTTGCAGGAATATCACCTTAAATTGAAAACTGTGCTGCAATTCTCAGACTGTAAGATATTTTCCTTCCTAAAAATGTTCATTTCTATGTTTTCACAAACGGAACCCAAAATCTCAAATCATGTTTTGAAGAATACCAGCTCAGTTTTTCATATACACGTCATTATCCCTCCAAGTTGGGCTGAACCAGTTAAAATATTTCAGATTTTGTTCCAAAAGAAATCAAATACGGAAATATGGTTTTGACTAATTAAAACATTTTATAACAAAGGGGCTTTGATTCAGCACTAAATAATAAGCTGCAAATCCAATTCCACTTTCAAAGTTGTCAGGTAGAAATGTGTACAGAGATATTGTCTTTCAGAGTATCCACTCTCCACACTACAAGCGTGCATCATTTCCATGAATGGGCATGCAAATAATCAAATTATGTACCAAATTATGATCAAATTTGAGAGTCCTTTTGAAATGATCAGCCTAATATCAGTGCTGTGACTCAGCAAAGACAACATTTGAGTAACATTTGTCTTGCTTTTATTGTTGCATTCACTGGAACTCATTGTAATCAGATTACAGAGGAAAAACCTTCCAAACGTGGATCCAGATATGCTGGAAGAACAGAATATCCTCGCAGCGCTCCTGTACTTTCAGAGGCAGTTTCAATCTTTCATGATGATGTTAAATGCTGGATTGTGTTTTAGAGCCTTGGAATTTAAAGTTTTGCCAAAAAATAAAAAAAATAAAAAGCTTCAATCAAAGCAGAAGAAAATAATAAATAATTGCTATATTTGCTCTTGCTTGTACTGTGTCTTTGATCTCAGACGTTTGATTCTTGTATTTCTGTTTTGCTCTGCTGTCTTTTGTCTGCTCCATCCTTGTTTCCCCATATGTTCCCGTCACCATCTACTTTTTCTTTTTCATTAACTCACCTGCATTTATCCAGCTCTCTCAGTAACACACACCTTGAGATTTTTTGTTCTCTGCCAGCTGCTCTGTTGATATGACTGTTGTGAGAATATTTGTTTTACACACAGAAGGATCCAAGTGCATGTCTCAGCATGCAGGAGAGACGAGTTCAAGAGCTTCATTCAACAAACGAAAACGACATCAAAACCAAACGGTAGAAAAAAATTAAAGGGAGGACAAAAAATTCTGTTTTCTCAAAAAGACTAATTTATAACTTCAAATGCTACAGATTTACCTTCAAATTGCTTTAGAGACCAAATGTTTTGTGGTCAGACAAGAAAAAAAGAACATGAGATTATTTGTCACATTTTCACATTTAAAAAGGTATGTTTAAATTGTTCAAAATGCAGGCCTATCCATATGAGTCTGTGGATTTGAGAAGATCCAGAAACTGAAACATGTAATAAATAATTCACATTTCATTTTCACCTTGAAAAAAATAAATCATGTCCTTTAAAACACCTTGAATAACATGACATTCATGCTTCAGAAGCATTTTCTCACCATTGAAGATCTGCAGTAGGATTACAGAAAATACTGCAAGATTAAAAAAGGGAAACCTTTTGTGAGAAACATTTCAAGTGTTTTGTACTTTGACACCTTTCACAACATTGGATGCCACTTGTACTTCTAAGCAAAAGTTTCTTTGAAGCCAGCTGACATTTCATGTTATTTGAACTATGAATGTAGGAGAGGCTTTTATTCTTTAAGAACAAAGGTTGCTTCCTTTGACAGTATATTGACAAAAAGTGCAGCTAAGAAAGGGAGGGTAAAATTACAATGGAGCTTAAAATACAATGGAGGTAATGAGCTGAAGGGGGGAGTACAAACAGATGATGGGTTGGAGAAGTAATGTTAGGCTGATCACTGCTTCATTATTTTACTAAAAATATCTGTGAGTAAAAAACAATTCCTCATTTCTTAAAGGGGAAACATAAGCAAAGCGGAGGTTTAGAAAAAGAAACTTCTCAAATGCTGGTTGGTACAAATTGTGGTGTGTTCAGATGCTTAGAGATTCACTTGTGGAGGCGGCGTAGGCATGGTTCCTCATAATGCCTTTGTAGTTTTGCTTTTATGTCGATTCGTGATTTCTTCTTGCTGACAGTAAATATGGCATTTTACTAAAAGGATCTGAAATGTCACTGACTGATATTTTCCTCTTGCAACCTTTTAAAATGAAACTTTCTCTAGTTTCAGGTCTTTAGTTTCCTTTTCTTCACATCATTTGTTTTTCTTGTAATACCAAAACATATTTTTGTCTTCACAGTTTGTACAGTGGTGTTTTATTATGTGGCTGTTTTACAAAATGAACATCAAACTGTACTTAAAAAAAAACATGATTAAAATTAAATTAGAAACAATAGATTGTTTTTTTCCTTTGTGTTGTGTTTTCCTCTCCCTTGTAGTTTTACATTATGTACATTAAGACTAATTATTATAGAATATAAGGAGAGGAAGCTGAGGGAAGGAGAATAATTAACATAGAGGAAGTGGAAAAAAACTTAAATGATCTCCAAACCAAAAGGGGAAAGCCCAATAGTAATCTAAGAAAATAAATTTGCATATTCAAGGGACAAAACCCAAGACTTAACTAAAAAAAATAAACACAAGTGACAACGCCCTGCTGGCACTAATGAATTCAGAAAACTGAAAAGAATATTATAACATCTATATCCTCCAAATTATGGATCTGGTCAACCGGTCTCTCAATGCAATTGATCAAATTTTCTCGACCAGAAGACTGGGCACAGGAGAGCCCTCTTGTCCTGCAGGGAATACACCTGGCAGGATTCACCCTGGATTTATTCATGATAAAACTAGGATTTCTTCTCCAAACAGCTTGTGGATTTCTGGCTTATCAACAAATTTGCAACAGACTTGACCGAACTGGCGAACACTCAGACTGTTGGTGTGGACAGAGACCCAAGTTGGATGTGAGTCTTGCTGAGACTCGCAGCCCAGCTGAGGACTCAAAAACTCACCAACCGGATGGAATCAATCTTGGATAAGTTGCTAGTTTCGGTTCAGTGGAACGGCCAAACTAATTCGGATGATTGGGAACTGAGATGTATCGGAGAGACTTTAGGGAAGATTGAAATTTATAATCTACCCGACCTTAGACTTTCTATATCTGAATTGGCTTTTCCCGTGTTGCCTTGGAAGGGCTGCATGTTTCCAATCTCCTTGAAGATATGTGAACATATATAAACACCCCCTCCTGTTATCCATGCAGCTGTGGAGCTAAGCGCTCCCAAGGACATCAAGCCTTGATAACAACATCTTATCGGACTTCTGCCGGCAGGCTGAGCAACGTGGTTCCATGGCCCTGTGCTGTCACCACCTTCACTCATGTCTTTGTTTTATCCTTTGTTTTGTCTGAATGTTGCCATTTGCCCCAATGTGTCCTTTCTTCTTTTTGTTTTATTAGAAACTGTGGAGTACTCACTTTTAACCCAGAAAAGAAATTAGAACAAACTTGGAATCCAGAGACTCAGTTTATTTTAATTTGGTTTTTAGAAACTGTAGAGTACTCACTATTTAGACCAATATTAGATTATTTTTTTAGATTATTATGCAGAGAGACTCCTATTATTGCAACCCAGAAAAGGAATTACAACAAACTTAGAATCCAGAAAAAAATCTTCCAGAACATGAACACTTAGTTTTTATTATTACTTAGAAACGATGGAGTACTCATTACTTTTACAAATTTAGAGCACACTTACAAAGTCCAGAGAATACTTACTTATACTTAACTTCCAACCCTGAACAGGAGTATCTAGTTTATTTACTTTGGATCAACATTATTAGCTTTTTCTTCTTTTGCTCGTTCCTTTATTTTGTTTATATTTCCTTTTAATTCCTGTAAAGCACTTTGTAATACCAGCTTGTTGCTGAAAATGTGCTACATAAATAAAATCATCTTTACCTTTACCCTTACCTTTATATAGAATCAAACCACATATAAATGATCAGAATACCAACACAAAAGAAACCCAAACACCCCAGGTCCTGGTCTCCCACAATCCAAATATGCATGTAAGGAATCTAGTGCAGGCAAGTGTGAGGCAAAGGTGGGTGCAAATATAAAAGGTCTAAGAGTTCAACAGAATTTTTACGAGAACTGATTCCAATTACAAATCCAAACACATAAAACTGAGTCCAGAAACAGAAATTTAAACAACATGTCCAGGGTGCCCCCGCCTCTTTCTCAGTGACCACTGGAGAGAGACACCAACCCCTTGTGACCTTGGGTATGGACAATGGATGGACTCATCTGTCCTCAGCTAAATCCAGTAATGGCATTTGGAAAATTCTTAGTACTTCTTTTACTTTCTGTGATTTTCCTTTTCTAAACTGTTACAAATTGCAGCTTTTCATCTGACCTTTTCTCATCGTAAAACAGGCACAGAGGAGAATATTATGAGAGCATTTACACAAGTGGAGTGTTAAATAGCTTGGAAACGTAAACACCCAGTGTTTTTATGGGGTGTTGGACTTTAGCACATGTATAAATTTACTGTTTGTATATTCTTGTTCATTTCCAGGCCTCCTGCTTGTTCTTTTTTGTTAGATTTTAACTTGTTAGCAAAATCCTATTACACATTATGACTGCTTGATCACCTATAAAATATGCATATGCATAAACCTTATCATCCAGTTCTTTTTGCTCAGATAATATACTGAGAATATAAAAATAAGACTCTATGCAGACAGAACACAAACGTCCACACACAATCCCTCTTTATCCTGCTCTGGGTCATGAAACCTGAATGTCTCAGACAAAGTTCCTGAAATGTCCAGCACAATGTGACTAAAAACTACAAAATCCTACTATAACATTTGGTCAGTGATATTGCATAAATGAGCAGAAAGGCTGTGAGAAACCTCTAGAAAATGTGTTAACAGTGAATTTACTTATCTTTTTAAACACTTTCCCTTTGTTAAAGGCTTTTGCAATGGCCTTATGCAATATCTTATTGGGTGTTAATCTCAGTTTATTTCTCAGTTAAATGTCAGGGTTTGCCCTTAAAAACCAGATTTTTTTTGTTACTAAACAGGTGATTATGAAGATATTTCTGGATTTGTCACGAACACAAACGAGAAGCATGGATTCAGTTTTTTTTTTTGTTTTTTTTTACTCATATGGTTGCCGAATAGGTTTAACATAATTCTAACTTTCTGAAGGTTTTGGTGAGGTGAAGATCACCTTGGGGGATCAGACAGTGTTGCTGGCTGGAAGTAGCCTAACTTGTTGTGGTTTTGTTTGTGTGGGGGCTTGGGCCAAGTTGTGGCATGGTGTGTTCCTGGCTGGCGGCCCTAAGGTTGTGCTCTAGTGGGGGTCCCTTCCTCTTGGCCTTCCTGGGGCTGTTTCACCAGCAATGCCATGCCGCCCTTTGTCTTTCTCCATCCAGCCTTCCCCAGAGGCTGGATGGAGCCTCTGGGGGTGAAGGAGGCCCCTACTGGGTGCTGGGTGGTCTCGCTATACCGGGAGCTTGAGTGGGTCATAGCCCCCAAGAGGACCAGACTCTGGGCTTGCCCTGGACTTGGTGAGGTGTTAGCGGTGCCATGTGTTTCTGCCTGTGCCTTTTTGGCATGGGGACTTTCTGGTATACGTCTTTGTGCTTCAAGGCCAATCTACCTCTGTGTCGGATGTATGGCTATTCTGTTTTAAAGACTAGTATTTACCTGCAACCTGCAGAGGCTACCTGGTTTTCAAAAAATTTAAATTTACTCAGAAATCTTCACACGGGTGCTGCAGTGGCACAGAGGTAAAACACAACCCATGTATGGAGGCGTTATTCCTCAATGTGACCGCTACAGGTTCAAGTCCTGGCCTGATGACCTTTGCCCCCTCCTCCATCTTTTGTTAGCCACTTTCCTGTCTGGCCACTCTCAAATAAAGGCCACTCGAGCCAATAAAACCTTCTTTCAAATGCCTTTTGTGTTTTTTGACAGTCAACATGTTCTCTACCCTTTTGTGTCTTTACGTGTGTTGTTTTTTTATTTCTTAAAGTTATATTTTCTTATTATTTTATTCAGTTCTGGGGATTTTATTGCAACAAAAACACGGGGGTCCTCTCTGTTGAGGGTGAATCCCATGACCTTCCTGGAAATGTCAGCATGCCTGAGGCTGAGCTCAGTTTGGGAAATGTTGCTGCTGTCTTTTTTCTCACCCTTTACCATAGAAATTTATACCAGACAGCACAGTTGAGTCACTAACTTTTCGCCTGCAGACACTTGATATGTTTGTTCCCATGGGAGTTTGTCTGGAATCTGTAGGAAAAAAGTCCAGACAGATTCAAGGCACCATTGAACAGTTTCTCATTCAATGCCTGGAATATTCTGTCAGGGTTTAAAATATAGAAATGAAAGAAAAAAACAAATAACAAATGAAATGAACCATATGACCTTGCTCCGAGAAAGAATGATTGTATTCCCTGTCTATGGTATTTGATAGCATTAAATGTTGTGAAAAGAATTATCGTAGCTGGACGCTGCCCTCAAAAGAAAAGAAAAGCAAACAGAAGGATCTAAATTACACAAACCACACTCTGGATATCCCGTGTTTGCCCCAAAGCTAGTGCGTGAGTGTGAACCATTAAAAAAGTTTAAGACTGGTTCAGATTCTTGCATGGCTGTGGAAGGAGTGTTAAATCTCACACGCCTTATAAACTGTCTATTAAAGACAGATGTTGCCAAACAATCACCAAATAATTTTGTCTGACTTTTATTTGACCAGTTCTGCCTTGATGGTTTCTGAAACAAGCTATGTTTTAGAAATGATCAACAGGTTTGGGACAAGAAGGAATAATGCAAGTATGGTGGTCTGGGTGTCAGATAGTAGCACATCTAGCTCTCTGATATATGACCATGTGACCCACTGTGCAGTGGCAAACACACATTAGGGAATGCTAGCTGAAGTGAAGATCTTTGGGTTTGGGAGGCCTCATGCCAACAGTCAAATGGAGGTAGCATTGAATGATAGGAACAACTTTCAGTTATCAGCCGTTTCTACCGAGGAACTAGCACCCAGTTATTGTCCATAGGGCAGATATAATGTCTTCTTGAAGACTGAATCTAAAATTCAGTCTTCCTATAGCCTAGCTTTCCTATTGTACAGCCTATAAGTGTGCTTGCTCAGTTATATGCTTTGGGGGTAGCTTTGTGATCAGATTCAGAAGAGAAAGGATGACAGGATGGTGACTAGCGACACAACCAGGAAGGGA
>NW_006802267.1:0-13293 GCF_000485575.1 Poecilia formosa
GGAAAGTTTGCGTCATATTATCATTTGTGTCAGAAACTGCTATATGATGTATTTCTCAGAATAGATTAAAATTTAAAGATCATATGGTGGTTCTGCTCTGTGTACAGCTTTGTATTTGTGCTGTTGCACAAATACAAAAAAACAAAACAAAACTGTGGAATACTATCTCATAATATTGACTATATATCATAAATATAATAGCTAAATCCTAATAACCGGGTGCTATCTTGAAATGAACAGGTACAGGCCAGATATTTAAATATTGTGGCAGCAAAAATGGACTTTTATTCCATGCAACACCATTCCCAGTAATAATACTCTCCACTAGGTGGCTCTGGTCAAACACACAGCATCTCTTAAGTGACTGTGCCTCAGAGGAGGTAGCAGTAACAGGTGCATCGTTGTTTTACTCTGAAAGTCTGTGCCCTTTATTGCATTAAAACTAAGCTTGAAGTTAATGACAGCAACATATACGTATTTTACAAAAAAAATAAAAAATAAAAAAAATAAAAAATAAATAAATAAATAAATAAATAAAGAGTTCTCTCACAACTACTCAAATATCAAATGTTTAACCTTTTGAAGTCAACTACCATCAGCTGTCTGGATGTAAAACAGGCCACAGTTTCCAATCATAGGCCTGCAGCCTGTGAGCATGAGGCGAGAGGTGAGTGGTCCCATTGTTTCGATGTAAGCGGCCTCAAACAAATAAGTAGGCCGTTCCTAATCTCACAGAATATGCAAAGCTGCAAACACCACAGAGGTTGGAGCTTAGTTGCTTGGAAAAAAGTATTGCATTTGCTGAATGCTACTCATTTGGAGCTGCTGCTTCATTGGTACCGGAGGTTAATCGATTATGACATGGATGGCTGATTGAGGAGAGGCAGAGGGATGGATGGGTGGACGGAGAGCAGTGGACAGCCAAGTAAATGAGCACCTGGAATTGAAGAAAGAAGTCAAACTATATATATATCAGGTAAAACTCCAAAGGAAAACTACCAGAAGCATATTTCTTCTTTCAAGCAAATTTTCCTTTTCTTGTATGAAGCTGGAGAGAGGATAAGCTTTTCTAATACTGGTGAGCATGTAACTTTTTAATTCTGAATTCAGCGTTTTGTTTAAATGTCACAGTTTTATCTAGAAAAAAAACCCATCTTACTTTGGTAGAGACTTGTTCTAGGAGTCTATATTAAGGAATGTTTTGTAGAGTTTTAGTGATAAAAAATAGGACTTTAACTTGGCTATGCTAAATTTCTGGAGATACTATTAAGCTTATGAATTTTCAAGTAACAATTGCTACTAATATTAAACAAGCAGGTTTAGTTAAAATCAGTTTAATTAAACATGCTGTGTGGCAATATTGGAGCAGATATGGGTGGAATGCAATATGACAAATTATTCAAATTGTTTTGACCAGACTAAAAAAGACATAATCCTTAAATTACTTTTTAAGACAAGCACTTTCATAGACTTATTAAAGGGCATCAAAACATTAATAGCATATTGTCTTTTTCAGTTGTTTTCATGAATTTTGCCCACAAAAATGTTATTTATTTTCACTACAGAGACCAAGACATATTTAAAAAAAGCATTTAAAAAAAAGGCAAGAACGACAGTTTAACGTTCAACATTGGGTTTGGTTTACATGTCATGTATCAAAGTGATGACAAAGTCTCTAGCACCAATTTAATCCTTTCATGCATAGTGGTCACTACAGTGGACAGCTATCTAAAAGCCATTTTCTTGTGCTTTGTTGCAAAACTGCTTACTTCATCTTTTTGTGTGCCCACACATCTGTTAGGTCCATTCTAATTAAAAATATATTTTTTTTTAATCAAGAAAATAGTCATTGTCTTACGTATAACAATTGCTTATTTGAATCTATGGATTTAGATGACTTTATCCATATATAAAATACATCTCCTGTGTTTGAAAGAGGAATGACTTTGTTGTCAAAATTACCTGCCATAAAAAAGAATGAAATAGCAAGTTATAATTTATTTATGCTTCATATTTTCAACCCCTATGCATTTTTTTGCTTGTAACATGTGACTTTTGCCCTTTAAGGCATGTATGAAGTCAAGTGTACTTGTTTTCTTAGGAAACTTGAATAAATAACATCATGAATGCCTCTTATTGTGCGTAATAACTGAATATGGATAATAGTGTACGACAATAATAACCTGGCATGTTTGGAAAAACTACAGCAATTTGTCTGTAATGATAAAGTTATATTTAGGTAATGTGTTTTTTTTTTTTGTATTTCTTTTTCCACTTTTGTTGCAGTGCTGCAAAAACAAACCCCTGGAGAAATGGGTTCAACCAGCGCTCCAAAAGGATGCGGTTCTAACATCAGCTCCATATATTACAACCTGTGTGACCTGACCACGCTGTGGGGTGTCGTGGTCGAGGCTGTGTGTGCTGCTGGTGTGATGACCTCCTTTATTCTGTTTATCATTCTCATGGCATCGTTACCATTTGTCACGGACAAGAAGAGAAAGGGTATGGTTGCTCTACAGGCCAGCATTTTAGTCTTCACATTAGGACTCTTCGGGCTCACCTTTGCCTTTATCGTGGACCAGTACTCTACAAGCTGTGCTGCTCGGAGGTTCTTGTTTGGAGTGCTGTTCTCAGGCTGCCTGGCCTGCTTGGTGATGCATGCGCTTTGGCTTTCCCTGCTGAAACGAAGTGGACGAGGGCCGAGGAGCTGGCTGTTATGGCTGGGAGCTCTGAGTCTCTGGCTCGTTGAGGTCATCATCAACACCGAATGGCTTGTCCTCACCGTGGTCTGGAGCCCACCTGGAGAAATAGTGGTCCCTGACCTCTCTTGCAGCATTGCCAACAAGGACTTTGTACTGTCCCTCATTTATGTAATGGTTCTGATGGTTGGTGTCGTTCTTCTGGCTTTCCCCTCATTATCACACAAGCACCAGCAATGGCGCCGAGATGGTGCTTTCATCCTGGCCACGGGAGTCTTTACCATAGCTATCTGGGTAGTCTGGATCACCATGTACATCCATGGAAACAGAGTGGCTGGTAATCCCAGCTGGGATGATCCCACCCTGGCTGTAACTGTGGCATTAAATGCCTGGGTGTTCCTCGCCTTCTACATAATTCCAGAAATCTGCCTTCTGACGACACAAGAAGACCCAGACCTTGAGGAGCCCCATGATGGAGAGCATGTTTATCCCGCCAGGAGCCTCACGTACGACTCCACACTGAAGGAGCCGGAGCCGGAGCCGGAGCTGGAGCCGGAGCCGGAGCCAGCGCCCCAGAACCTCTACATAGAGAATAAGTCTTTCAGTATGGATGAAACACCAGAAGGTAGAGCATGCATGCACAATGACCTGAAAGCAAAATATTTATGTAATGCAAGCACACCCTACAAATACTGATTTAATTGATAGAGAATAAAACTTTCAATAGTGATGAAACACCAGCAGATACAACAGCATACATTTCATAAATTTTACTTTAATGTGATGAGCAACAATGGGTGCAAAACAATCTACAACAAACAAATTATCCAAAGATTTGCATCTGTTTCACACACGGCTTAGGTCAAAAACATACACGGTTGGTTTGATTCCGGTTACAACCTGTTTTGCTATCACAACATACATTTGTAACCCAAAGAAGTCATTAGTACGATTTAGCTATGCAATAACTATAGCATGCTCACTTCATTTGTGTAATGTTTTTACAGCCCGTTAAATTTGTAACGTGAGGCAACATTTTACAATGTCTCAAAACACTGATGCCTTCTGCTGAGTCGTGTTGCATGGAACTGTTAAATGACTGGGATTCATTTAGTATTGAGACATACTTTGTTTTTGAAAAGCCTTTTAATTGAAGCAAATTCGCTGACAGATTTGTAAAAATAGAGACTTAAAATGCACTGACATTTTGTTGTCAGAGAATAATCTTATATTTAATTTGAGTAGCTTTATAAGGCAAATAAAACCCAAATTATAAATCATTAAGAATTTATTGTTTTTTTATATAAAATTGATGATGCCCTGCTTATTGAAATCCCTAACATTTATTTTATGAAGAAAATTGCATTTATACTTAAGGACATGGTTAATTAATCCATAATTTTATGTTTTCCTGATACAAAGACGACCTCAGATTACCCTTTCACTATGAAAAATAGAAAAAAAAATAATTTCCAATGCTCATATTAGAGAATGGCAACAAAGAGCGGCATTTTAGAGTCACTAGTTTGCCATAATAATTATGGTATCTACATCACAGCAAGATGCTGAGGAAAGATGCCAAGAAGTTGTATTTCCTGACCTACCACAACAAACATAAATGTACGAAGTTTGGTAAATGCTTCTGACACTTTAGCACCAAAAATATACTTGATAGACTGAGGTTTTCAACATATCAGGACTCTTTAAAAAAAAATATGTTTATAGCAATCAACACAGAAACAAAATCAACCTTATTGCAATTTCAGCCAGGTTGAGCTGAAGAAACGGGTGCTCCAGAGAGAACCTCAGATGCTCACAGTGCAAAAGATCCTATATTTCTACATATTGTATTTGTAAAATATTGTAGGGGATAACTCCCATAATGGTAAAAGTGGATTATGCTGCAATAAAATAGAACCATTTTACAAGTCTTTATCAGGAGTTTAATGATTAGGGAGAGTCGTGTGGGTATTAAAACCGTCAGAGATGACTCGAACAACCTGCTTCGACTTATATCTGTGTTCAAATATTGTTTAGCAGAACCGGCAAACTCAACGTCTCCATATGGCATCTACAATGGTCAGCTTCGAAGCGGTGTGTACCAGCCAACAGAAATAGCGCTCATCACCAAAGGTCTCACAATGGTGAGTTCAGTCATGTTTATTACACCTCTTAAAATCCTCATCGATTTTAAAACTGCACTTCAACATTTGTCTCAACAGATGAACCAAGGCTTGATGATACCTCGGGCCAGAACCCCATCTTTGAATCCGGGGAGTGGAGCCAGGTCCTTGTCTCGTTCACAGGAATCTTTAGCTTCCCAGTGACTGTCATAGAGTTTATGCTTTTTTTTTTATTATTATTATTATTTCCCTTCAAAAGATGCTTTTTAATATTAAGGCAACACTCAGAAGGATAATAACTGGTGTTTTCTATACAGCAGTATAAGAGCGACAGTGACTGAAGATTATTCACGACTAGATGCATGAAACAAATATTTACATATGCAAATATTGTACCTTTTATATCCGTAGATGTTCTGTGAGACAAAAATAGTTCTCCAGGCTATGAAGAGTACCAGGCAGAAACACCTAGCCTCGCTCGCTGAACATTTTCTCTACCTACAGTTGAAACCAGACATTTACATATATGAATAAAAAGACACAAACACATTTTTTACGTCCGAAATTAAATCAGGTCAATCTCCTCGTTTTAGCAGGTGGAAGGAAACCCAAAATGTTTCACCCAAATCATATATTAAAAAATGCAGTTTCTCTAATACTGACCAAAAGGAACCTAAAACTTTGAAAGTGAAGAAAAGTAAAAA
Organism: Poecilia formosa; assembly: GCF_000485575.1. Classification (NCBI taxonomy): domain Eukaryota; kingdom Metazoa; phylum Chordata; class Actinopteri; order Cyprinodontiformes; family Poeciliidae; genus Poecilia; species Poecilia formosa. Next base: position 5,527 of record NW_006802267.1, read on the forward strand.
AAAAAAAAACTCACAACATGTTCTCGGATATAGAAAAAAGAAAAAAAATTCTCAGAGCTAAAAAAAAAAAAAAAAAAGTGGGGTGAGATAAAATAAAACAATAAGAAAAAAAATGTTTTTTGTTTTTGTATTCAGTGTATGTAAATGCAGCTACAAAATTAAAACGTTCTTGTCGTGCCTTTCTTTGCAATCAAACCTTTAAAGAGGAGCAATGACTGAAATATTCTTAGATCAAACTGATCATCTTCCAAGATTAAGGTGGGATGATCGTTGAAAAACACAATGATTAGAACTGCAGGCAAATAGTAATGTATTAATTTTTTTATTCACTAAATGTAGCAATCCTAATTTTGTAGAATGATGGTTTGTTTAAAAAAAATAAATCAATGTTTAAAAATAAATCCTAAGTTATTGAATCACGTCACTGAGTGTCAACTCTTTGTAATGTAAAAATAAAAATGAGCAGGTAATTTATGTGAGATGCTGGAAGAGGAACATTCACCCCGATTACTGCAGACATTTACATCTGCCATTCCCGATAAGGCTTATCTGAAGCCACATGTGCTGTCACAGTGTTGGTGGGCTTTGCAATTGGTAAAAGTGGGGAGCTAAGGGCCAGGAAATATTTGATTTCACACAGAAATTATTAATATATTTATAATAAGGAGTACATTGCTTAACCTATTGATATAGCTGCTCACAATATTTAACGAGCAAGAATCGCATGTAAACAGTCTGAATTTTAAATGAAAATATGCTCCAAACTAATCCCATTTTGCAGGCGCTTTGACTTTCAACGAGTCGGTCACATTTTCTGCATGGACAACTACAATTATTTACATCTAATTTGTCACCCTTTCACTTACAAGCACACACACACACACACTGACACACACACTTTTCATACTTCAGAGCTTCTGATGAAGCCGTGGCTGCCTAGCAGCAGGCTGAATCGGCTGAATTTCTACCAATTACTCCCACCTTCTCGTTCTGCGAGCGGCGTTGAGCGCTCGCTCGGAAATTAGATGGATGACAAGCTGGAAGTCACACACTTCCAGCTTTGTACAGGGGAACGTCACGGCAAATGCTGAGAAGTGCTTTTTCCTGTGGTGCTTTGAGCTTGCTTCCCCTGGTGCACGTGAGTGATAAAAGGTTTTGCAAATAGACCTCTTTCACGGCACAGATTTTGAGTTGTCATACCTCAGGAAGCACGGGTTAATGAATGATGGTGAAGGGATATTTCAACATCTTTTTAAAAAAAAAAAGTTTGTGAAGAAAAATATTAGTAATGGTTGTCTTTAGGCATGGGCTAATTATTGGTGATACCATGTTTTAAAAAAGTGAACTCCATCATTCCTACAGTTTAAAGTATTCATTGTCAGAAAAAAGTGCTGGAAGGATTCTTCCCAAACAACTGCTGCACACAGCCAATCAGCTGGCTGAAAAAAGGAGTAATAAAAGGTTGATACTGTCTTATAATATTTAATAAAAACATGTTTATTTGAAAACATCTATAGATTAAAATTGAATATTAATAATATGCTCAATTTATTTTGAGCTAATATGTATAATTGTTGCTTTTGTGTTAAACACAATCAGATGACATTGTGTAGTTTTATCTACATAAAACTGGTATTTTTACAGTCTTGTTTATCTGCCAACGCTTAGATCCCTCACCTATAAAACAAAAATTAAACTATCCCTTTAAGGAGGGCTATGTTCCTTTTTGCGACCCAGTAAATCTTGACAGAGAGCCAAATATGCAGAACCGCTCCGCTGTTTCCTCAAGTGGAAAACAGTCTCTACACTAACACATTTTGTGCCATAACCTAGCCAAATGTCAACTTTGGAAAGGGTCCATAACATGCAAAGAAGCACTGTCCACTTTCCAAAACGATCTAGACTAAAAGCCCAAAACAAGGAAAAGGGGTCAGGTTTACAAAAAGCCTTTTCACATACTAGTTTAGCTGTTTGTGTGTGATAATAAAACAACATCTGTTCAATTTGGATTAATGAAAAACATTACAGGGCGTTTCAAAATGCATTAGACGGTAACAAGGAGTTTCTGGGTGTGGTAGGTGTTTTGTACCTGGTCAGTGACCCAGATTGGTGCCCAGAAGCGCAGGAAGCAACTGCAAACTTCCTGATAGCACAAGCGGCGGCCTAACGCGCTGCAGCGGGGGCGGATGTGCTCAGCTGCAGGGAGTCAGCACTCCCATCACGTGCACCAGCCATGCATTTCCTAATTACTGTCAGAGGAACAACATTAAAACAAAAAAAACAAGTTCTGATCTAGAGAAGGCAAGATCTGCTGCATAACCTGGTAGCACTGTTGCTATTGTGTAAATAGAGTCAACCCAGTGTTTGCTTTGCAATCCAGTACGCTTTTGAATGGCTAAGCTCTTAAACAACGCTTCTAGGCTTGTTCCAATGTCTAAACAAAGGTCTTGTTCATGTCAGTAAGTCTTTAAATGGGNGGAAAGTTTGCGTCATATTATCATTTGTGTCAGAAACTGCTATATGATGTATTTCTCAGAATAGATTAAAATTTAAAGATCATATGGTGGTTCTGCTCTGTGTACAGCTTTGTATTTGTGCTGTTGCACAAATACAAAAAAACAAAACAAAACTGTGGAATACTATCTCATAATATTGACTATATATCATAAATATAATAGCTAAATCCTAATAACCGGGTGCTATCTTGAAATGAACAGGTACAGGCCAGATATTTAAATATTGTGGCAGCAAAAATGGACTTTTATTCCATGCAACACCATTCCCAGTAATAATACTCTCCACTAGGTGGCTCTGGTCAAACACACAGCATCTCTTAAGTGACTGTGCCTCAGAGGAGGTAGCAGTAACAGGTGCATCGTTGTTTTACTCTGAAAGTCTGTGCCCTTTATTGCATTAAAACTAAGCTTGAAGTTAATGACAGCAACATATACGTATTTTACAAAAAAAATAAAAAATAAAAAAAATAAAAAATAAATAAATAAATAAATAAATAAAGAGTTCTCTCACAACTACTCAAATATCAAATGTTTAACCTTTTGAAGTCAACTACCATCAGCTGTCTGGATGTAAAACAGGCCACAGTTTCCAATCATAGGCCTGCAGCCTGTGAGCATGAGGCGAGAGGTGAGTGGTCCCATTGTTTCGATGTAAGCGGCCTCAAACAAATAAGTAGGCCGTTCCTAATCTCACAGAATATGCAAAGCTGCAAACACCACAGAGGTTGGAGCTTAGTTGCTTGGAAAAAAGTATTGCATTTGCTGAATGCTACTCATTTGGAGCTGCTGCTTCATTGGTACCGGAGGTTAATCGATTATGACATGGATGGCTGATTGAGGAGAGGCAGAGGGATGGATGGGTGGACGGAGAGCAGTGGACAGCCAAGTAAATGAGCACCTGGAATTGAAGAAAGAAGTCAAACTATATATATATCAGGTAAAACTCCAAAGGAAAACTACCAGAAGCATATTTCTTCTTTCAAGCAAATTTTCCTTTTCTTGTATGAAGCTGGAGAGAGGATAAGCTTTTCTAATACTGGTGAGCATGTAACTTTTTAATTCTGAATTCAGCGTTTTGTTTAAATGTCACAGTTTTATCTAGAAAAAAAACCCATCTTACTTTGGTAGAGACTTGTTCTAGGAGTCTATATTAAGGAATGTTTTGTAGAGTTTTAGTGATAAAAAATAGGACTTTAACTTGGCTATGCTAAATTTCTGGAGATACTATTAAGCTTATGAATTTTCAAGTAACAATTGCTACTAATATTAAACAAGCAGGTTTAGTTAAAATCAGTTTAATTAAACATGCTGTGTGGCAATATTGGAGCAGATATGGGTGGAATGCAATATGACAAATTATTCAAATTGTTTTGACCAGACTAAAAAAGACATAATCCTTAAATTACTTTTTAAGACAAGCACTTTCATAGACTTATTAAAGGGCATCAAAACATTAATAGCATATTGTCTTTTTCAGTTGTTTTCATGAATTTTGCCCACAAAAATGTTATTTATTTTCACTACAGAGACCAAGACATATTTAAAAAAAGCATTTAAAAAAAAGGCAAGAACGACAGTTTAACGTTCAACATTGGGTTTGGTTTACATGTCATGTATCAAAGTGATGACAAAGTCTCTAGCACCAATTTAATCCTTTCATGCATAGTGGTCACTACAGTGGACAGCTATCTAAAAGCCATTTTCTTGTGCTTTGTTGCAAAACTGCTTACTTCATCTTTTTGTGTGCCCACACATCTGTTAGGTCCATTCTAATTAAAAATATATTTTTTTTTAATCAAGAAAATAGTCATTGTCTTACGTATAACAATTGCTTATTTGAATCTATGGATTTAGATGACTTTATCCATATATAAAATACATCTCCTGTGTTTGAAAGAGGAATGACTTTGTTGTCAAAATTACCTGCCATAAAAAAGAATGAAATAGCAAGTTATAATTTATTTATGCTTCATATTTTCAACCCCTATGCATTTTTTTGCTTGTAACATGTGACTTTTGCCCTTTAAGGCATGTATGAAGTCAAGTGTACTTGTTTTCTTAGGAAACTTGAATAAATAACATCATGAATGCCTCTTATTGTGCGTAATAACTGAATATGGATAATAGTGTACGACAATAATAACCTGGCATGTTTGGAAAAACTACAGCAATTTGTCTGTAATGATAAAGTTATATTTAGGTAATGTGTTTTTTTTTTTTGTATTTCTTTTTCCACTTTTGTTGCAGTGCTGCAAAAACAAACCCCTGGAGAAATGGGTTCAACCAGCGCTCCAAAAGGATGCGGTTCTAACATCAGCTCCATATATTACAACCTGTGTGACCTGACCACGCTGTGGGGTGTCGTGGTCGAGGCTGTGTGTGCTGCTGGTGTGATGACCTCCTTTATTCTGTTTATCATTCTCATGGCATCGTTACCATTTGTCACGGACAAGAAGAGAAAGGGTATGGTTGCTCTACAGGCCAGCATTTTAGTCTTCACATTAGGACTCTTCGGGCTCACCTTTGCCTTTATCGTGGACCAGTACTCTACAAGCTGTGCTGCTCGGAGGTTCTTGTTTGGAGTGCTGTTCTCAGGCTGCCTGGCCTGCTTGGTGATGCATGCGCTTTGGCTTTCCCTGCTGAAACGAAGTGGACGAGGGCCGAGGAGCTGGCTGTTATGGCTGGGAGCTCTGAGTCTCTGGCTCGTTGAGGTCATCATCAACACCGAATGGCTTGTCCTCACCGTGGTCTGGAGCCCACCTGGAGAAATAGTGGTCCCTGACCTCTCTTGCAGCATTGCCAACAAGGACTTTGTACTGTCCCTCATTTATGTAATGGTTCTGATGGTTGGTGTCGTTCTTCTGGCTTTCCCCTCATTATCACACAAGCACCAGCAATGGCGCCGAGATGGTGCTTTCATCCTGGCCACGGGAGTCTTTACCATAGCTATCTGGGTAGTCTGGATCACCATGTACATCCATGGAAACAGAGTGGCTGGTAATCCCAGCTGGGATGATCCCACCCTGGCTGTAACTGTGGCATTAAATGCCTGGGTGTTCCTCGCCTTCTACATAATTCCAGAAATCTGCCTTCTGACGACACAAGAAGACCCAGACCTTGAGGAGCCCCATGATGGAGAGCATGTTTATCCCGCCAGGAGCCTCACGTACGACTCCACACTGAAGGAGCCGGAGCCGGAGCCGGAGCTGGAGCCGGAGCCGGAGCCAGCGCCCCAGAACCTCTACATAGAGAATAAGTCTTTCAGTATGGATGAAACACCAGAAGGTAGAGCATGCATGCACAATGACCTGAAAGCAAAATATTTATGTAATGCAAGCACACCCTACAAATACTGATTTAATTGATAGAGAATAAAACTTTCAATAGTGATGAAACACCAGCAGATACAACAGCATACATTTCATAAATTTTACTTTAATGTGATGAGCAACAATGGGTGCAAAACAATCTACAACAAACAAATTATCCAAAGATTTGCATCTGTTTCACACACGGCTTAGGTCAAAAACATACACGGTTGGTTTGATTCCGGTTACAACCTGTTTTGCTATCACAACATACATTTGTAACCCAAAGAAGTCATTAGTACGATTTAGCTATGCAATAACTATAGCATGCTCACTTCATTTGTGTAATGTTTTTACAGCCCGTTAAATTTGTAACGTGAGGCAACATTTTACAATGTCTCAAAACACTGATGCCTTCTGCTGAGTCGTGTTGCATGGAACTGTTAAATGACTGGGATTCATTTAGTATTGAGACATACTTTGTTTTTGAAAAGCCTTTTAATTGAAGCAAATTCGCTGACAGATTTGTAAAAATAGAGACTTAAAATGCACTGACATTTTGTTGTCAGAGAATAATCTTATATTTAATTTGAGTAGCTTTATAAGGCAAATAAAACCCAAATTATAAATCATTAAGAATTTATTGTTTTTTTATATAAAATTGATGATGCCCTGCTTATTGAAATCCCTAACATTTATTTTATGAAGAAAATTGCATTTATACTTAAGGACATGGTTAATTAATCCATAATTTTATGTTTTCCTGATACAAAGACGACCTCAGATTACCCTTTCACTATGAAAAATAGAAAAAAAAATAATTTCCAATGCTCATATTAGAGAATGGCAACAAAGAGCGGCATTTTAGAGTCACTAGTTTGCCATAATAATTATGGTATCTACATCACAGCAAGATGCTGAGGAAAGATGCCAAGAAGTTGTATTTCCTGACCTACCACAACAAACATAAATGTACGAAGTTTGGTAAATGCTTCTGACACTTTAGCACCAAAAATATACTTGATAGACTGAGGTTTTCAACATATCAGGACTCTTTAAAAAAAAATATGTTTATAGCAATCAACACAGAAACAAAATCAACCTTATTGCAATTTCAGCCAGGTTGAGCTGAAGAAACGGGTGCTCCAGAGAGAACCTCAGATGCTCACAGTGCAAAAGATCCTATATTTCTACATATTGTATTTGTAAAATATTGTAGGGGATAACTCCCATAATGGTAAAAGTGGATTATGCTGCAATAAAATAGAACCATTTTACAAGTCTTTATCAGGAGTTTAATGATTAGGGAGAGTCGTGTGGGTATTAAAACCGTCAGAGATGACTCGAACAACCTGCTTCGACTTATATCTGTGTTCAAATATTGTTTAGCAGAACCGGCAAACTCAACGTCTCCATATGGCATCTACAATGGTCAGCTTCGAAGCGGTGTGTACCAGCCAACAGAAATAGCGCTCATCACCAAAGGTCTCACAATGGTGAGTTCAGTCATGTTTATTACACCTCTTAAAATCCTCATCGATTTTAAAACTGCACTTCAACATTTGTCTCAACAGATGAACCAAGGCTTGATGATACCTCGGGCCAGAACCCCATCTTTGAATCCGGGGAGTGGAGCCAGGTCCTTGTCTCGTTCACAGGAATCTTTAGCTTCCCAGTGACTGTCATAGAGTTTATGCTTTTTTTTTTATTATTATTATTATTTCCCTTCAAAAGATGCTTTTTAATATTAAGGCAACACTCAGAAGGATAATAACTGGTGTTTTCTATACAGCAGTATAAGAGCGACAGTGACTGAAGATTATTCACGACTAGATGCATGAAACAAATATTTACATATGTAAATATTGTGCCTTTTATATCCGTAGATGTTCTGTGAGACAAAAATAGTTCTCCAGGCTATGAAGAGTACCAGGCAGAAACAC
>NW_006802268.1:0-13221 GCF_000485575.1 Poecilia formosa
CAAAACAATTGCATAAACTTAACAACCAGCATCTGAAAACATTGAACTCATTTGCTAATTTTAACTCAGTTAGGAACTCTTGTTGGGTGCCAATTAGCATCAGCAACAACCTGTGATGAGCTGCAGAAGAGGTGAAGCTGAAATCTAAAGGCACGTGTTTGATTCATGTTTTCACAGGATTCACCTGTTGCAGGTAATTAGACTCATGGTTTGGGTGATGCACCTGTGAGATTATTTCTTCACTTTTCTGCTTTGGCTTTAACTGACATGATCTTTCTTTAAAGTGTAGGAGAGGTGCTGAATATTTAACCAAATGAAACTACAAAAAGAATCAGAGGCAGATTAACATCCACGTGAACATAAATTATATTTAATTTGTATGCTTGCTTACTTTTGTAGCCTGCAGGATGTGATACAGGATAGGACAACTGGCTCACAGGACATTTCTAGAACAAAATATTGTTGGATTGTGCTGAATATTCAGCACAACAAAGACTTTTATTTTGTAGAACATAACAGGAGATTTAAGTTCCTCCAAATTCTGATCTTTTAATGTTTTGTTGGTTTTCGGGCAACAAGTTTGGAGACTTTTCAGAGGTTTAATGATTCACTGCGTTATTCTTTCAAAAGCTTCATTGTGTTGTTTGGTTTATTGTTCTCTTGGAACAGGCGGTGCGAGTTCATTTTTTGTGTAATATGAAAAGTTAAATGTGCATCATCTTGGAAAAAACATTGTTCTTTTAGGTACAAATACAGATTTTTCGAGCTACAGAAAACTGCAAGATTTTATCCTTTATCTGATTTTATTGTGGTCTTGATTATTTAAAATTTTGTCAACTTGTTACTTATTTCCAGGATTGTTGGTAATGTTTACTAACAGAGGTGAGTTTGTGTGCAGGAAGTGGGCCTCCAGGTGAGCTGACCGACCTTTCTGAGGCGCTCCCTCTGGGCCTGATCTTGTCTTGTCCTGCTTCGTCTCCAAGGCCTTTTTCATTTCCAGCCAGTCCATCACCTGACAGCTGTGGTCCATTCTGCAGACAGAAGTCATTTTGATCCTGTGAAATAGAATAAAAAATGAATTATTCAAGCAGGATTTGGTGAGTGATCATTTTATGAGGAGGGAGTGGAATTGAAATGTCAAAATTCAGAGAACATGTTGTGTTTCTTCAAACAGCAGCCTGATCCCTCAGCAGCTCCACCTCTTAAGTAAACCCAGAATCTGCAAACCTGCGAAAGTTGTGTGACTTGATGAAAATGACAGAAATGGATTCATCAAAACAAAGTGGACTCCTTCGTCCAGGGAAACTGAAAGTTCTTGCAGACAAACAGCAACCTGCTGGTGAACCGCGCCGCCTCAGCAGGGGTCCGCTGTCGTCTAATTAGACATGTAAACGAGGTGGGGCCCCTGTGGCTGGAAGTGTTTGAAGTGCTGCTGCTGAGGGCGGCGGCATAATTAGGAGAGGGAACTGTTAGCAGGACTGGCTGTCGGGTCCGAGTCCCTCTGGTTCTCCAACGTTTCCCACACAGGACCAGGATGGAGCAGGATCAGCACTGCAAAAACTAATTCTCACCAACTATTTGTGGTTTATTTTCCAGAGCAAATATCTGAATACATTTGAAAAAAAGACAAAACTAACTTAGAAGTAACTGTTCAGCAAAATATAGGAGCTTGTTTTATGTAAACAGTTCATTAATATTGACAAAATAATTGCATTTCCATTGGCAGATTATTTCACTTATAACATGAAAAAAGTGTTTGTTACAAGTAAAATAATCTGCCAGTGAACATGAACTTCTTCATCAATATTAAAGAATTATTGCCTTAAAACGAGATTCTACATCCTGCTGAAAATTCACCTGAATTAGATTGGCCTTATTTCAACTGGACCAGAAAATAAACCAACAATACTTGGTAAGATTTTGTGTTTTTGCAGTGAAACAGAAACAGTTTGTGCAGCTTTAAAATGTTTAAACTGTATGAATAAAAACAAGATGGATTATTGGATTATATAGTCATGGAGGGAAGTTTATTTATCCTGGGATACATTATATAAAATATACAATAATGATTTACAAATAGTTTGTTTTTATAACTGCTTTTCCAGCTAAATAGAAAAACAGTTTATCTCTTTAGGATTCCAGGTTATTGTTTTGATTTTAGTTTCATTATTATTCTGTTATACAAGATTCATGACTTACCTTAAGTAGTCCCACCTGTTTCTAACGTGAGTCTGCTGACATCACCAGTGAGTCAAACATGACATCATCACCCACCTGGTGAGTAAGCAGCCAGTTACTCACCGGATCAGGTGTGAGCTGTGGCTTCAGGCGCTGGTTGGCGCGTTTCGTCAGTCTGACTGAAAACAGCAGCTGACTGAACCGCACCTCCGAGTCCTGGAAGCAAGAAGAGACACGCCGACGCCATGAGCTCCCGTCTGCTCAATCAGCCCTTCAACATAAAATATCCAGAAAACTTGGGGAGGAACTGGTGACTTTTTGGAAAAAAAAAACTTCCAGGAGTGTTTTTACTACACTGAACAGTTTATATTTACTCAAGTAATTTCATTATGAAGTACAGAGACTTCACAATTCATTTTGTTTCTGTTGTTTTATTTATTTTCAATATTTAAAGCATCTCCAGTCCCAGTGTTAAACATTAATTAGAACTTAAAGCTTATTGATCTTTGAGAATGTGTTCTTGCATTATTATGCCATTAAATCACTTCAAAAATGGTCTCAAAACAATATTACGGTTTATCGCAATAACTTCTGGGGCAATTTATCATCCAGCTAAATTTATCGTGATAAGGCTACCTGCAGTTGTTCTTAAAATTGCATAAGTTTTTTTATTGAAGATGTTTATTTTGCCTGATTTATATTAATTATATTCCTTTTGTTTTTTTAAAAAAGAAAACATTTCATATTTTGTCTCGACAAAAACAACTTCATAAAATTCATTGATCTATGTGTTTGTTTTGTTACTAAATGTGAACAATGGATCAATTATCTAGTTAATGGTGAAGCTAGACAGAAATGTTTCTCAATTCCTTCAGAGGAAACATCAAGATAAAAATACTGTGTTTTTGGTCAGGTTTGTGTTTAAAGATGGAGTTTGATTTTGTCTGACTCCTCTGACGCTGTAATGCATCAAAGCGACAGGCCAATCAGAAGCCGATCCACTCTTCGTCCAATATGATTAACTGTAATTAATCTGCTCTCTGAATGAGGTGTGAAGTGTGGCGAGTCGCCTCGTTCATCTTCGTTATGCAACCTTTGGGGAGGCGAGGAGTCGCTGTCCTGCTGCTCAGTCAACCTGAAACTGTAATTGGAGCTAATTTACTCATTTATCTGCAGAAAAACAAGAAGCTTAACTGAAGAGAGAAGCTTCAGGCGCAACTGAACCCCAAAACAACAGATTTTATCCTGTTCTTTGGCGTCTTTCAGGCTGTTTGGATGTAATGAATTTATTCAGATGTATGAAATTATTTTCTGGATGCAGAACATGTCACCTTTTCTACTGTTGGACTTTGGATAACTGGACTGCACTGTGTTAAAGTGGCTATAAACATGCAGCTATTCATCTGAGTGATTGTGCATTTTTAGAAATAATTACAGTGAAATAATTAGAGTTCAATAAAGCAGAAAACTTCCATGAAAGGAAAAAGTGATCTGACTCAGTTACACATCTGATATTCCTATTAATAATGACTGCACAGTGTGTCCTGTTACATATTTATGAAACAGAAAATACTACACTATTTATACTACTACTATAAATATTGTTAATCTTTTTATGCTGTTTGTAACAATTTTTTTGTGTAAAACTTTATACCTGATGCTGCTGTTACACCTGAGTTCCCCCATATGGGATAAAAAAGACTGATTACATTCAATAGATTCTGGGAATACAATAATACTAAGTTATTAAGAATGTCCACTTACATGTAATGAGCTCAAACAGTTTACTTATGTTTGCTAGCTTAATTCCTTGGTGTTAAACGATTTAACATGTAAACATTAACTACACAAATTTATAAACTGTAACAGCAAAACTTTGCTATCAACATAAATTTGTGAATGCAGACATGAACGAACTGGTTAAAAATGCAGGAAGAAAAGTTGTTGCAAATAAGCAACCAAACGAGTTAACTTGAGTTAGAACAAGCTAGGCTACATTGATTAGCGCCATGTTTGGCTAGCTAGCCTAGCTGATAGCTAACACGACACTCCGCAAAATAACTAAGGCAACAGACAATTTCCTCACATTAGTTTTACTGTACCTCTGTCACGTTTTTCCTGTTCTTCTTTTCTCATTTCTGCTAAATACTGGACAGTTTCGGACGTTTTGCCATGAGACTTTCTGAGATGACTCAAAGCTCATCCAGTGATTCTCCCGGAGCGCAGAGCTGTCAGAGAGTCGGTGTGTTTAGGAGAGCCATTATCATCGTTATCATTTTAATTTAACTGTTACATTTTATTATTAAACCACAATTAGCTAAAATTAATGTCCTCCTGTGAAAGTAGTAGCTAGTGAGGTGAGGTAGCTAAGAAAAGTGCCATTATTATTAGATACAACATTTAATATTCTTTGCTATGCAGCTCAATTAGTGCAGAATCTTTCATATTAGGAAGTTATATTATTACCAGTGGAGGGAACTGCTAACTAAAAAGTTAGTACCGCAAACATTAGCGAAGGAATCATAAACATTTGTTCCACTAACACTACCAACATGGTACTTAGAACAAGCTAATGCTAAAGCGCTACATCAGCATGGTTATTTGTGTAGGCTAATGCTAAATCACTCATTTCAACCATATTGCTATCCATCAAGTGTGAATCACGTTACAACATAGCATGTCACCCTCAACGAAGTCAAATTTGATATTGCACACCTTCCTGTGTGGTTTGCAACTTCATTAAGTAATTCTTTGGTCTAAACGTTTCCCTCATGGTTTTAGTTTTATAGATGTTAAGTATTGCTACGTCTCTATTGCTAATTTAGCCTGATTGATTATGGCAGGGCTTTAATAGATTTTAAACTGTTTTAAACATCATTTCCTGTTGGAAAAATTTACTTAGGGGAAACTAATTGTGCTAAATGTTTTCAAAGTTGCCAAAAATGCTGAACAAAAATTTAACTATGCTATTAGCACATTAGCAGAAGTGTGCACACACTCACCTGGACATTTTGAATTTGATTGTAATTTTTTTTATCTGAAAGATATGAATTTGAAGTAAAGCTGTCTGTCACAGCCATCAGCTTGGAGATTTATTCAGATGAAAACATTAACTGAATCCATGACTCGTCTCTAAAACAGCAGAGCAACTATTCATTTCTCAGAACTGATGATGCTGCTGATGATGGAGATGTGAAGACATAAAACCAGAGTGGAGACTGTTTTTATGGGCAGATGGGAGTGAAGATTTTAATGTTTCACCCTCGTCCTGCTCTCACGCTCGGAGGCGTTTTCTGTCTGCTGAGCTTTATGACGCCGTCTAACGTCTTTCCGCACCATCAGCATCCAGTCTGAGCGACACGCTGCAGTGATGGCAGATATATGATCGCTGCAATGAAAATAGAAAATGCCAGATTAAGTGATATTTTATATGAAGACATTAATTAAACAAAAAAGGTCACGGGGAATATTAATCATTTGATTTAAGGCAGAATAATTCAGGAAGAAGGAAGCAATTAGTGTGAAGATGGAGAGGGTGACTTTGCAAGGACTGAAAATAAAAGTTTATGATGTCAGAAATTCACCAGATAATCTCGTAGTTTCTCATCAATGAAGGTCGACTTTAAGTCTGTAAATTACTGCAGGATATTACAAGTTGGTGCTATTTCCCATCCTGTTTCCTGTCTGCGGACCAGACTTTCCCAACATGTCGAAGCAGAAGTGCTCATCGCTCTTTATGAACCTCTGAGATCATAAAAAGTAGCTGCAGCACAGATTTAACTGGCAGCTGTTTGAAATGCTGCTTCAAAGAAACGAGGTAGATTATGAAAAAATATCCCAGGTGGGAAGAACAGAAAGGAGAAGAAACTTTGTTCTTCACGTCTATGAAAAATACATTTGGTATCAATCTGAAGGATAAAAACCTGCTGCTAATACACTCTGATCGGATGGAGTCGAAGAGCATTTCAACCAAATGTTCAATATAATCTGCTCTCAGTTAAATAATGAAAAATGTCCAGCTTGTTGCAGTGAATTGGACTGAAGGAATCTATCTTTTTAAAAAACAAAAATAAACCCTTAGATCAAAACATGATCCCATTTCAGATGCAACCCAAACTGATGCAGAGAGCAAGTTCTCATTGCTTAAAGCTGCTCTATTATAATTCCTTTTAAACAAGTTAGGATAGATCTCTGGGATATAGATAAGTTAATTACAGTTTTTGCACAAAATCATTTTTGGATAATGAGATTTTATTATAGTCAGTTCTCCTTATTAGCTGTTATAGCGCTGTGTCACTTTTATTCAAATTAGGAGCTGCTGGTCACCTCCCCCGCCACAATTTAATGCAAATGGCTGCGGACAACAAATTTATACAACTGTACATCTTTGAAAAGCAGAAGTAGGGCCTCCTGCTCAACCAATGAGAATGCAGCGAGTGATTTCTAGAGTCAACTAAAAACAAAACGTGGCTTTTCCAGGATATTACAAGTTAGTGCTGCATTTGTGCAGCGCATTTAGTGGAAAAACCAGCTGACCAAACATGCTGGAGCTCATATTGGGTTGCTAGGCAAAAGGGCAATGCCTGGCAATTGTTACTTAGTAACCAGGAGGTTTTTGATGCCAAAAATAATAAATTTATTGCCAAAGTACTGCTGTAGCTTTTTCTTGTTTGTTGTCTTTTTCGTACTTCCCAGATGGAAGTACGAAAATGCGCAAAAGTGAATGTTTTCGTATCAGAAAAAGCTGTTCATACTGGATTCAAACCGAATTAACGGACAACAAAAGTTTTCATTTTGATGATTCAAATCTAATTCTGGTTATTTTCATTTTCAATTATTTATAAGAAGCAAAATAACATAAAATTTAAGGTGAATTCTGGAGGCGAAACGTCTCAGACTGATGGTGTAAATAACTGGCTAATTTTCTAATATCGTTTATAGATTCAGTCTCAACAGCTTTGGAAAACCTCGTCCAGTCTGACCATTTGTGTGGATTATCTCTTAAAGCAACACTCACTTCTCTTCTTCATCTTCTTGTTTTCTACCACACAGATGGTGAATTTAACTTTTCGAACTTCCTGCCAATTAGAAGCCGGTGGAGGAGGAAGGGGGTGAGGCAGAGACAGATGGAGACGAAGAGACATGAAAAGAGACTTCCTGCTGAGTTTGGGGGAGGCAGATTGTGCTGCAAACCATCAGCATCAAACTCGTGAATTCATCGCTCCACCCGGTGATTTCTCCCTGAGTCTGGAGCCGAGCCAATCCCTCCTCATCATATATTCGTCCGTTTATCCCTTCCCCTCGCCTGAAGGCTCTGGATCTCACTGATGGGGAAACAAGGAGCTCCTCAGGGCTCTGATAAAACAACAGGAAGTGTTTGGGCTGAGTCCATCCTCAGGTTTCACCTTTGTTTCTTCTGCTGCCCGGCCAGTCACCATGGATCGATGCAGAAAATGATCTCTAATTGTGTTCACAGCTCAGTGATTGAGAAGTTGTTTATTTCAAATTTGCTGCTGTAGCCACAGGCAGGCTTTGTACAGCAGAGCTTTGAGGTGTGGAAGCTGAATAAATCTATAAGGATCAATAGTTTCAGTGGTGAACAAACAGGAAGTAGGTTTTGGGTCACTAACGAAGGAAACTACAGCAGAAGCTTCAGAACTTTATGCAACACTGCAGGGATCAGAAACTAAAAACATCACAAACACCGAACAGCTCCTGGGAACAGCTCAGATTTGGTTCTATGCTGTATTTTGTATCAAGTGCGGCTTTAAATTCCTTCATTTTGGTTCCTGGAAGCTGCAGTAAGTAATTATTATAAACAAAAAGTGGCATGTACATTCAACTTTGTTTAATTTTTCCATCATGTTTTAGTTTCATTTCCTCATCAGAAACAAACCTGGAGTTTTGCTTTGATTGTTTCATGCATGTTTGAAAAATCCTTTAATCTCCATAGCAACCAGTCAGCTGTGCAAAATGCCGGAATGGACTTAGCCCCGCCCTCGAGACAAAGCTCCTCCCCCACTCGGCTCCTTCAGACTAGCCAGCAACAATTAGCAAACACCTGGTGGAACAGCTGATTTCAGGAGCTGCTGCTCAGTGTAAAAACATTACATTACATACGGGCGCTTTAAAGCTGCAGTACGTAGCAAGAAACAGAAAAAACAATCAGTGTAAAATATTTGACTTTGTTTTTTTATTTGATTCAATTTTGATTGAAAATTTAAATATTGTTTTTATCTCCTTTCAGATGTCATTTTCTTAGGTATTGTTATTATTTCTGTTTTTTTCCAAATATTTGAGTTAAAATCTATGCAAGCAAACAAGGTCACTGTTAAAAATGAATGAAGTGGATTAAATTAAACCATTTGTTTGCATGTTCTCTCTGTGAATGTGTGGTTCTCTCTGGGTACTCCAGTTTCCTCCCTCAGTCTGTAAACATGACTGTTAGCTTAGTCAGTGTCTGAATTGTGTGTGGTTTTGTTCTGTGACATCGCCCCACATTCCTGATATATATATTAACACCTGTTTGTCCAAAATGGCCTCCGTATAGTCCACATTTTTTATTTTTATGCTCTTCTCTGGACCTGAACCGGTGTTTCTCCAGACTGATGACCTGCTCTGGTAAGAGCTGCTGCTCCAGCTCGCTCTGATTTTAATTTAAATAAATCAAAGCAGCGCGTCATTCACGCCTCATCAGCTGCTCCTCCTCCTGCTTAATGTGCATCTTCTCAGGATGTAAACCATCAGATTCAGCTGCTAATGAACCATGTAGAGGATTTTACCTGACGTGTCTCTTTATGACTTTTATTCCTCAGATTCTCTGCATGTGTTTCCACGGTTGTAGCTCAGAGTAAAAAGAGAAACAGTTTTAACCTTGAAATTAACTTAATTTAATTCACTGAGACTCTAAAAGTTCACTGTGCAGCATGAAGTCCAGAAATAGTCATATTCAGCTAATTAGATTATGCATTAGTCAGATTAAAAGTACTTTAAACAACATTAAAAATAAATTTCTGAGTTAAAATAAAAATGTTCATTAGTCAGATGTGATATTCAGATGTCATGTTTTCATCTGCCGTAAGCAGAAAATTAACAGAAAAAAGATTTGAAAGAAAAGTCCATGTCATGTTTACTACTACAACTAACGATTATTTAATCAATTGATTATTCTGTCAATTATTCTGATGATTAATCAGGTAATAAAACTGGAAAATTTTGCAGATTTTTAATTTATCCACTTAGTTTTCTTCAATAAAATATTAGAAATAAATAAAAAAATGCATAAAAACCAATAATTCAAACCTATAAGAAAATAAAAATTGTATTGTATTAAAATACAATAACACAGAAATCCTTTGGTGAATTGATCATCTATAGATTCATTGATGGATTATCTGACCCTAATAAAACGTTTTCTGAGACGTCATACTGCTGTGAAATCTTAATAAATAAATATTTTCATCAGATTTCAGGATTCTCTGTCATCATTTTGTTGATTTAAAAGTATAAATTGTTCAGGACTCATTATGAACAAAAAACTAATTAGTTCTCGTTTTATGTTTAGATATTTCCAGTTTTGCCTGAGATGCTTGAAGACGTCGTTAATGTGAACGTTTAGAAATGTTTTCACCGCCATGTGAGAAAAGCTCATTTGAATGTCCAGCAGCTGATCCATGATGCCATCTGCAAACATATCTGCCATCTGATCCTCTACGGCTGCATGATGAGACAAACAGACTTCCACTTTAAATGTTTATTTTTTTAATTTTCAGGTGATCATTTCCTGTTCGTCATGGCAACAAGACGAAGCTCCACGCCCATTTCTGGACGACCCAGGGAAGGGATATCATGTAAAACATTTTACAGAGATTGAAACTCATAAAGCAGAATTATATGAACCCAGAGTGTCATACAAACATCTCATTTATTTCTGCTGAACAACGGGATCCAATCATACGAGGGCAGCAGCGGTGATGAAGATGAAGGTCTGCAGCAGGAAGTTAAAGTGTTGCAACGACTCGCTTCTCCCTGCATTAATCAGACGATGTGAATGTAAATCCATGTGACGCGCCGCCCTGCTGGAAGCTCATATAACCAGATAATCATCAGCTGATAACACGGCTGTCGTCTTCCGCCCCCTCCACACTTCATAAATACACACAGTAAAAACATATTTATTGTCTTTATGGGGAGGCCGACAGGACGGTTTACACCTGCAGAGACGGAGGAGGATTGGTTCTGCTGCTCTCTGTCTTTCATTTTTCAGCAAAAAATAGAGTCTAGGCTCCTCAGTCGTTTGGGAAAGCCTGGAGTATGCTTCTGACAGGTTCATCTTCAAAATAACACAAAATAATGACAAAACATACAGATTTATTTAAAGACAACAAACCTGGTTCTTGGTTCAGTTGAAGTGAACTCTGGTGCGGATCGAATGCATATGTGAACACCAAGCGGATCAAAGGCTGAAACTGGACAACAGAGCAAGGGATTCTGGGAAAATGCAACCAAAGCAAACACGCTAACCTAGCGCTAGCTGGAGAAATGTCTCCTGGTCTTTAGCCAAAGCCTAAAGAGAAATCCTCCAACACTAAAATCTGACGCCTCCATCTTGTTTCCATCTGGTGAAGAAGGAAGTTGCTCTCAGTGTGTTCAGAGGTTTTTGTTTCCTTCAATGGTTCTTGGTGCAGCGCCCCCACAGGCCAGGAGGGGAACAGGTTGGTTTGACTCAGAGCCACAGCAGCTGGAGGAGGAGCAGATGTTTAAACTTTGGTTCCCAGTTAAACCGAGGTGGGAAAACAGACGTAGGTTTTATTTCAGATAAAGTGAGAACAGCACTCTGAATGATTGTTCAACTCGTCCTGAAAAGTTGCATAAGGCTTTACGGTCCATGAAAAAGACATGTTGCCATTGCATATTGGCTTGTATTACATCCCATAATACAATGCAAACCTCGCATTTTATGTTGGGAAGGTGTTCAGATGAAACTTGCAGCGTTTTTTCCTGTTTTGCTTTATTTATAGATTTTGAATTTTAACATAAGAGACTACAACACGACCTTGTCCTGACCTTTGGGAAATCGCTGCGATCTAAACAAACTGGGAGGAAAATGGACCAAATTTCAATTTAAACTAATCATCCTACTTTAATGGGTAGAATCAGCTGAAATAAACAAAGGCTACATTAAATAGCAGATTTTTTGTTGTATTTTAATGTGATTTTTTAGTTTCTGGCTGTGATGAAACTCCCTCATGGCCAGGGGACCAGAGGTGGTCACCTTCAGGTCCTCTGTGATTATTGGCTGATGCTCCAGCCAGCAGGAAAAGCGCCTCCTGCAGAGTTTGATCTCATCGTGTTGCTGCTGATTTCTCTCCGCGTCCTTCTTACACTTCACTTCTCCTGCATCTAATGAGGTCGACTACATGGCAGCTCCGCGTTCCTCTTGTCTTCCTGCTGGGATTTAAATGACACATTAAATTTAAAAAGAAAAAGAATGAATATTTAGATTCTCCTTCTGTGTGTTTTCTGTCAGGGTGTAAACTCCTCGGCGTTTTCTCCCACTCAGTTCCACTCTTGCAGCTGCTAACCGATTCTCTTTGTTCGCATTTAATGGCTTTTCAGGATCAAAAACTTCCTGTTTTCAGGCCGACGTTCAGGAGACGCTTGGAAATCAGGAGAGGATTTGAAGCTCCTGCAGCTTTTCTGATTTGGATCAGAGTTTGATGATGGTTCACTTTCTTAAACTCTAAACCACCGGCTGTCTCCTCCATGCCACGCCGCATTGATGCAGTAACTCATGACTGACATTTTCTTGTTCCTGTGTGATGTTCTTATGATTTAAAACATTTTGAGCTGCCTTGCTGCTGAAATCTTCTTTTGAAACAAACTTCACTAATTCATGCAAAAGGAGCCCAGACCTGAGAGCTTTGACATGAAAAAACATTTCAGAAGACTGATATTTATGTTTAAAATATTATTTTTTATTGATCTGATTGAATATTCTGATATTCTGAAACACTAAATGTTGGGTTTATATTCACTGTGGGCAAAAATAATCAAAACTGCAAGAAATAAAAGCTTAGTTAACTCTGTGTGGAGTGAATTTATCTGAGTTTCAAGTTCTGAAATGAAGGAGAAACTATCCACAATATTCCAGTTTTTATTTTAGAAGAACCTGTGATTTGAACTCTGAAAACAAAAGAAAACTGATCCAGTTTGTTCAGTTGGCATCACTAGCTGTGTTTCCATTAACCAAAAAATTACACAAATAGAAACGATCCTTAATGAAAACACACCCATTTAATTTTTGATCAAAGGTTTTTGTGGTATAATGAACACAAAAACTCAATTTTATTTTATAAAACTGTAGGAAATACGATTCACGTCTACAACAGGATGTTACTGCTGATGGAAATGACAAAGAAGACGACAGGAAGTGGTAGGAAGATGATGGTTTGTTTTGACTTATCGTCTGAACAAGTTTATCCACTTGTGATTTTAATTTTACTTCTAACTGCAATTGCCAAGTTGTTTTTCTTTCAACATTGGCAAAAAATAGTCAAAGATTCTGAATATTACCAGAGGCTTTAACCAGGTTACCAAGTCATGGGGTTTATTGGAAGGAGACAGATTATCATAACAAACAATTTAACAGTTCATCAAAACAGATTCAATAAAAGTTGATTAAAAAGGTTAATCATTTTAGATCAGATGTTAAAACCTACATTCCCTTAAAATGTTTAGCTGTGTTGGACTTCAGTCACACGGTAGCAGCAAAATGAAGACGAAGACTAAGAATGATTACATCATTACATTTTTAATAAATGCCTTATTTTATTAATGTCTACTCTATCTGACCTCTTTCCATCTCTTCTCCATCAGTGATTGACTGACATCTTGGACATTTTACAGATTTTCTTTCCAATCTGTGTTTTTTAAGATTCTCTTATTTTTATTTCAGTTCCTGGTTTGATTTGTGAAGTTTTCCTTTGATCCGTCCTTCACACGCTGGTCCTTCTGCTTTCTGACTTCATGTTGTTTCCATGG
>NW_006802269.1:0-13159 GCF_000485575.1 Poecilia formosa
CCTGAAAGCACCTTTTAAATAAAATATATAGTTATCATTATAAATACTTATACTGCTTCAAACAAGGCTGTTGCCATGGTTACTGCTTCACTGGTGGCAGACTTCCGGGTATTTATACTAATTTACATATTGATGGGTGGCGAGAGGCGGACCAGCAGCTGTGCTCTATTTCCCGCAAATTAGGATTCATAAAGGACAGGTGCGTATGCACGGCTTTATACATCCAATTTTGTTTTGTTCGCCGCACTTTTCTAAATTTTTCCATACTCCAAATTTTAGTGTGAAAACTGCACACTCTTTTATGCATGAGGCCCCAGTCCTTTTGGGTGTATAAACAGTCAAAACCCCTTTTTGGTGTAAGGAACCTCTCATTCCTTTTGAGGATCACTTCAGTCTTTTCTGCCGTACAGATAAATCAGGGAAAATCATAACAATATGTGCTTAAAAACATGCCAATGGGATTGTCCAACTAAAGGAACATGCCAGCACTGACATGCCAAAAATAAGTGTTTACTCAACAAGCCTTGGTTAACCATTCCTAACCGCCAACTTAGCTGTCCACATGCAATCAGTTCTTCAAATACAATGTCGGGTATGCGATCCTCAACATGTTATTGTCTGCATCAGATACTAATGGTGAACTTATTTCTCAGATTAACAGACAGGGCACTGTGTACAGTAGCACTGCTCGTATTGCAGCCCCAGACATCACAGTCAGGCAGTTAAAACACTGCCTGAAGACATCATTACAAACACTTGATGGAGTTTGTACTCCGTCTAATTTCCATCATGTAGTCTTTGGTAATCTGTGAAGGTCTTGTGCCAGTTCATCTGAATTAATATGATTTACAATAACATTCAATTTCCCTTTGGGGATCAATAAAGTATTTTTGAATTTAAGTAGAATTTAATTTGAACTGCTTGTAACACACCACTTAACCCTTGATTAAGGAACCATATTGGAACCAAGATGTGCCAGTATAAAATAGACTGGCATGTTGGTTGGTTTATTTCACAGCTCTCCTGAAATGAGGGAATTGTTTATGACAAAGGCCAGTGAGGTCTGAAACACTAGAAAATGTAATGACCGCTGAGAATTCACTGCCATACTATTAAACATTCAAACCCACTGTGCCAAAAATAAATATCTGCTTCTGGATTGATTTGGTGTCATCAGTTCACTATCGCCTTCTTGTTTTGTCCATTTGCTCTATTGGTTCTCCTTAGTATATTCCAGTATTTGTGAAAAGATGGGTTATACACCCAGAAAACAGTAAATCATTTTTATCAGAATGTTAGGAGAGTCCCCTCAAAATGGAAATCATCTCACAATTGAAGGGACAAGATTTTTGCCCCTAAACAGTCAGCATTACGGATGTCAGATTGGTCATCCAATGTGAATTGTTAGTTGTACTGTGTGTAAGTGTTTTTTTGTTGTTTTTTGCATACAGTTGTTGTACCTGTACATCTTTCATCTGACATGGAAATTATTTTCACATTTGCCTTATGTCGGTCTTATTTGTGGTCTTAGATCTTGAAAAGGCAGAGGAAATGTATTTCTGTGTTTAGGTGTTAAGGTACTGCCGACTGAATAAAATGTTCTGTGATTTTTACATATTTTTATGATCTAGTTTTTTTTTTTTGTTTTTTTTTTTCAATAGACATAAGTTTCATTTGGAGGAATCAGTCAAATCCCATATAGCAACATAAGGGATGAATCAACGTTGAAACAACATTAGGCATCGAATCCACGTTGAAGCCTGAGCCTGACATTGAAATGATAACGTTTGGCCCACCAGGAAAAACAGGATAATTGATTTACTGTATACCAATGTAGAAGATGGATATAAGGCTGTTGCCCTTCCTCCACGGGGCAATTCAAACGACAACCCAGTGTACATACAGCCCCACCCCCTGGTACAAAGGCAGGGTGTCTTCACTTGCTCCATCAGAAGATGGACTCCTGAAGCAGAGGAGGCCTGAGAGATTGTTTCAACATCATAAACTGGGATGTGCTGCTGGGAGCTCATGGTGAGGATCTAGAGGGGATGACTCACTGTCTCACAAATTATCTTAATTTCTGTGTAGATGTGGTGCCCCTCCTCGCCCCAACACTGTTCGACGTTACCCAAATAATAAACCATGGGTAACACAAGGAGTCGAGGCTGTCCTCAACCAGAAGAAGATGGCCTTCAGGACTAAAGATAAGGAAAAGATGAAGGCAGCACAGAGGGAGGTGAAACGTTGTATGAGGGAGGCAAAAGACTGCTACAAGAAGAAGGTGGAGCAGAAGCTGAGGGAAAACTGCTTAAGTGATGTCTGGGATGGTTTCAGAACCATTACAGGGCACAAAGCTCAGACTAGCACAGAGGGGGCGAGATAAAGACTGAGCTAATGAACCAAATAACTTTTTCAATAGATTTAGCCATTATACTGCACCCACCACCATCACTACTGGTACTCTGCCCCAGGTGCTCTCCCCCAGTACATCCTCCTCCTTGCCAGCAGGTGCACTCATTCCACCATCATGGCACCCTCACCTCACCTCTATCCCATACCAGCCTCCTGACCCAACCTCAAAAAAATCCAACCTCCTCCTCCAAGGCAGCCTAGTAGCCCCTCTCCTTTCTCTCCCTCCACACAACCTCCTTCACGCTTTATGGCTGAGGGCAGATCTGAGGAAGCTTCAACCCCTAAAAGCTGCAGGACCTGACAGAGTATCCCTTTGGATTCTCAAGATATGTGCTACTGAGCTCGGGGAACCATTATGATGAATCTTCAACCTTGGTCTGCAACTTGGGAGCGTGCCCACACCCTGGAAGACATCCTGCATCATTCCTGTCCCTAAGAAGAGCAGGCCCAGTGAGCTGCATGACTTCAGACCGGTGGCACTGACATCACATCTGATGAAGACTCTAGAGAGGCTCTTCCTCAACCACCTGAGAATGCAGGTAAAGGACGCTGAAGACCCCCTGCAGTTTGCCTACAAGGCAGAGGTTGGAGTGGAGGATGCCATTGTCTGCCTCCTACATTGAGCTGACTCGCACCTGGACAAGGGAAGTGGCAACGTCAGGATCCTCTTCCTGGACTTTTCGAGTGCCTTTAATATGATTCAGCCCCCTGCGTTTCTGGAAAAATGTACCAGAATGAGGGTGGACTCCTGCCTGATCACCTGGATTTCCAGCTACCTTACTGACAGGCCAGTTTGTCAGGATGAATAACACTTTGGTCATGGACATTGGAGCCCCGCAGGGGCGCTGCTGTCACCCATCCACTTCACCCTGCATACCTCAGACTTCTGTTATAACTCTGAAACATGTCAAATTCAGAAGTAAGCTGGTGACATCATGGGGTGCATCAAGACAACAAAGAGGAGTGCCTCTTAGTGACAGAAAAAAATAGTTGCTTACGCTCATTATAAACAGCTACTATTGGCCAATAGAGCTTTGGAACCAATGTCACTGCGTCAGACTTTGTGGGGCATTTATGTCTTGCGTAGTCTCTCGGTGCCATCGTTGCAGGCCACAGATCAAAACAAACTTTATCCCGGTGGTTTTATTGTGTTACTGACTGCAGTGAAGTTAGTTTCGATTTATGAACGCTAATTTCAGCCAGCCGTTCTCCAGCTCCCTCCTCAGCGCTTGAAGGTTCACTTAGGGACTGTCAACAAATTTCCTAACCCAACACTCCTGTCAAACAAATGTTAATAAATGCCTTGCCTTGTGACCAACTGTCAAAAAAGTGGTAATTCATGCTTTTACACGAGACACATTACCCTCTATTAAAATGTCAAGTCATATTCAATATTTAAAATAATTTTAATATTAAAGAATATGTTTTCTTCAATAGCTTCCATATTGTGTGCCACATTGACTAGAAATCAGTGTGTAATTATTGTACTAAACTGTATATATGAGGCACATGCATTTTTATTCCATTTTAACAATTTTTTTTATTTTTGTTACCTATGTTTTTTTGTTTTTTTTTTAGTTTAAATTTAGTATTTCTCTTCAATAGCTTCTAGGTCATGCGACCTATTGAGTCAAAATCAGTGTGAAATTGTTCTAATGGTCCATACAGATGAGGTACACTCATTTTTATTCGATTTGACCCTTGACAAAAAAACGAGAGCTTGTATAAGGAAAAGACAAAATAAAATATTTACTTGACAAAAACGTATGTTTAGAGGAAATGAAAAAAGAAATATACACATTTCTTGACAAAAACTCGTGTAAGGACAAGGAAAAGCTAAATATATATTTATGCTTTTATTTCTTATGTCAGTTTTGGTCCCCCATACTTTCATGCAAAAAAAAAGCTAAATAAATTAAATATAACCTATCCAGCCATACAGTCGCCATGAACTGTTACTATTCTCCCACATGGTTCGTCTCTGGCCACGAAGTGTATTCGTGGCCAGAGACGAACAGATCTACGTCTACATAGATCGTGGACCGTGCAACGATCCAAACAATATCCCTCAGTGCTGAGGCATCTTCTGCTGTTTTGGTTGAGCAAAGTAGGAGGGTATACCGCTCCAAGATGGCCACCGTATTTCCTGCGCTGGAGCGGCCAATGCGGGGTCTACTATGTTCTGCCAACCGCCATAAAAAGAAGTGCTCAGTGTTTGTGGAAGTAAACATGGAAGCTAACGGTGGAGCTTAGCTTGCACATGCGAAGTTGTTGTCTGACCGGAGCAACTTAATCCTCATTATAGTTCGTCAGGGTTGTTGTTTTTCTTTCTGCTTGCGTGTATCAGGACACAGAATAGTGACATTTGTCGAGTATTAATGACGTTCAGGTCGGATGAATGTGACCTGGACGTTAGGTAATATTTGATTCAGATACGTATCGGATACCCAAGTGGCCTGGGTTGCATTCGAAAAAAATTCTACCTGTGTTGTTCAGACCGTCATGAAAAAATCTGATACAGGTTGCATTATCTCAAAAAAATTGGAATTGGGTCACTTCAGGCTGCAGTGCGAACACAGCCCAAGTGGCTTTATTTCAGTCGTCACTTCTGTGGGCTGTATTGTGACCAAGCTACGAGCATTTTTAATTATGAGAATGCAGTCATATTAGCAGAATAACGATGCTTTTTTGCCCCAGAAGAACATCTTAAAATACGAGGAGTTATTTTATCAAGAAAAATCTTAGGTCGATCTGACGAAACCAGCTCAGTCCATGTGGTTCCGACACATTTGTCAGTGGTTAACCACTGACAAATGTTGTGACAGGCCAAGGGTTAGGGTTAACACCAATAATGTTGTTCTACAGACATATGTACTTCCTTTGAGGAACGCTCATACTAGCAGGAGTAGCAGCAATAAGACCCTCCTCCTAGTTGTTTATTTCTGACCATAAGGGTGTATTTTTGCAGTAGGACTATAGGGATCAGGGTGAGAAACTCAGTTTTTCTCACAAATGATCTGTCTTACTGCCAAGGCATTCTGACACAAACATATTTCTTAAATGATACAGCTTTAAGTTGTAGTGGAAAAGCAAGAAACAAACCAACAATAATATTGCTCAGAGCAAGTAACACAGATGCATATTTATAACTATATAATAAACACAGATTCAAGGGAACTTTTATGAAGTCATCAAGTTAATTATTGTTATTGAAGAAGATTTTTGATGTTTTTGATTAAATCCATTTGAGCAGCTTTTCCGTGGAACGGCACAGGGTAAGTGAGCAGCTTTAGTTGTGGGCCATGGGAGGAGGGCTCCCACTCTCCTCCATCAGGTCTTCATGAAGCCTCTCTCCCCTGCTGCCCCTCCTCGTTCCCCAGCACAAAGCTCCCTCCCCTGCCTCTCAGACTTTCCTTTACTCCATAACTTCGGTTCGTTTCCGAACACTAAATCAGCCCCGATCCAACCTATCGGTGATCCAGCTGGAGTCGCATCTGGAGCGATGGGGGAACATGGCTTTGAGGTCGGGCTTTGGGCTTTCTTCTGACAGGTAAATTGACCAAGTTCTCCTTTACTGTCGAAGGCTCTTCATGGTCGACGGGCGCAGGGCTGCCTGTGTCCTGTGGATGCGGCTTACCAATACCACGAATCTCTGCCTAATATTGGGTTGTTTTGCGTGAGTGGTTAGTTTGAAACTGAAAAGTCACGGAGAGTGATGTGTGGAGGTGTGAGATGTTAAAAAGAGAGTCTCAGAGAGTCTCAGAAAGGAGGGAGTAAGAAGGTGAAAGTTGGAGAAAGAAAAGGTGGCGAGACAGCGGCGGAAGGGACGGCTTCTCATGGAACAAGTAGTTCTGTTTAGTGCCGTTCGGGTCCACGGTGGAACCGGTGGACCGGGGCAAAATTACGATGATGGACAGTCGAGTATTCATCGTGGTTTTAGTGATTTAGTTAATAAACCTTCACTGTGACAAAAGCTCACAGGAATCCCACTTCTAGTGAACAACAAGGAAACCCGATTAACTCTAGTTTCATTATGACACACTCAACTTTATATATAGTTTACTTGCTTAGTAAAGCATATTTAAAAATGTACATCTAACAGAGTTTCAGATAATAATAATAATAATAATAATAATAATAATAATAATAATAATAATAATAATAGAACATGTCTTTATTACAGTTATTGTCACGTGGGCTAATTTTTTTGATTAAAAAAATGCAAAATAGTGAAGAATTACACAGAATTTTTTAAAAACGTTTTTCAAAAATAAACTAAGTTTAAAATATTTCAAGAAGCGAAAGATTTTCTGTACCAAACTGAAGAAATTAATTTAAAAAGCAAATGAAACCGTACGTGCTTTGTAGCGCATGCGCAGCATGGACAAAGAACACAGTCTGGCTTCTCTTCACTCAACAGTAGCTTGACAGGAAGACGGACAACGGTCACCTATGCCACAAAAATCTAAAATAAATTTTAAAAAAAAGTATATTTGGAAGCACCAAAGTCTGTTTTTGAGTAAAAGAAGGTAATTGGATGTTCTGACAAAAGAAAATAGTTGAACCTACTTAGTTGAATTACTTGAATTGGTAACAAGCAATTAAATTAAGTTCATCCAACTTAATTTATTAAGTTGGTTTAACTTGACAGCTTTAAGTCAGTCTTACTCAAATTGTTTAGTTTGACAAACTCAACTTAAATAAAGAAGTAAACAAAAATATTTTTAAAGTTTTTTTTTGGCTTTTGGCTCATGTGAGCTTTATTTTAGAGTAGTTAGACAGGAAGGTGAGTAATAAAAAATGGGGAAGATATGCGGCAAAGATCATCAGGCTGGGAGTCGAGCCTACCACAGCCACGTCAAGGACTAAAGCCTCCTTATGTGGGTTATGCGCTACAGTCAAAGTGGAAAGTTCTTTTTTTTTAATCAATTTCAACAAACAGATAATTTCTAAAGATAATCATAAAGACAACATAGTCATTTATTATGAAACAAACAATATTAGATTTTGTCAAATGCCATCATCAAAGTCATCAAGCAAATAGACATCAAATATGTTGATCAATGTTCAACATACTATTAATCAAAGGCAAATCTAAATAGGAATGTTTTGAGCCTTGATTTAAGGCAACTCTGTGTTTGGGCTGTTTTGCATTTTCCTGGAAGTTTGTTCCACATTTGTGGTGCATAGAGGCTGAATGCTGCTTCTCCATACTTGGATAGTGGTTCTGGTTATTTTTGATGTACTGAGCGGAAAAATCAGTGAATTTCACCTTTTTGTGTTCTGTTTTTAATATTAATACATGCAGTGAAGCGGTGCTAGTTTTTTTTTGTTTGTTTGTTTGTTTTTTTTTCCTTTATTCACTGTCAGAATCAGCACAGTGTCATAGCTCTACATTAAGTGTGGTTTCAATAGGCTCTTGTGACTTTTTGTACTCTCACACTTTTTGCCATGGATCAGTTGATGCCTTTCTGTTGCTGCTTTGACTAAAAAGAATTGAATTAATTTTTAAAGTTATGCTCATGGTCTACTAGAAGAAAATCTTGTAGGCTCTGATTTGAGTACATAGATCTGAAACAGGTATGAAATAAAAGTAAGAATGAATGAAATGACAATGTTTAGGTGTAAAATAGGGGACTAAGTTAGAACCTTCTGCAATATTATAGTCTTTCATTCCCTCCCACACATTCTGTGAACATATACTTTACATTCATTTTTAACAGAGCAACAAAGCTCAAGATACATATTTGAGACTACATTATCAGTATTGAAGCACATTTAAAATCTAATAGTTTTTTAGCTCAAACTTTAGCAATTTACAAAGATTTCAGTCCACAGCAATGTGAATAAAGCTTTTTTATTCTTTTACAGGTAGTGGCTGCAAGTGAACTATCTTTTGAATACAAGTCTAACATTCAAATATGTTGGTTTTTAAGGGCAAATCTTGAACCATTTAAAAGATATAGAATTGACAGAAAATTAACCATTTTTAATAAGCCTATAACTAAATCTCTCACCATCTACAAGGATAAAAGTAGCTGTTTTTTAGTGACCTAATTTGAGATCTATCCAGTCATTTTAACTCAAGGTGATTGCCTTCGCAGTCATGCTTCAGTGTGATAAATTAGTCCGCACTCTTCAGCCTCATGTTCACTACAAAGGAATGTAACCTCTTCAGGGGTCAAACGTCAAATTAGCTTGAGGAGGAATACCAGCTTTACATGTCATCCTGGGTTAAAATTTTATGTGTACTGGGATTCCTGACTCCTGTCTTAAATTCATTTGGATCCCATCTGAACTTTTCCACTGAGCCAAAACTTGAAATAAGTCATGGAATTTACTGGCCAGTTCCGAGCAGGACTATTGGGCCATTGTGAAGCTGTAGGGTTTGGTTTAAGGCTTGTTTGTCTTTGTCTTAACCAGAATAATGTATCTACAGGCATTTATGATGCAACTCAGTAATGGCAGATATGAGTATGGAAAGCCTGCATCATCAGGCCTACAGCTGGATCTCATTATTCAAGGAATGCAGGGCTTTTGTACGAAAACTCTGGCTGGCCTTCTCTAATCCTCTTTTCTCCCTCTCAGCTGAACTCCTTCGGCAATGCAGCAGACCCCTCTCTGATGAGACGATGAGAACCCACACCCGTGGGGCCCCCACAGTCTTCTTCATAAGTCTGCTGTGGCCCCTGCTTGCTCCAGTTCCTGCAGCTGAAGTGGACCCTGGCGGGGGAATTCCCTTCATGGGAGGCAACTATGACAGTCATCCCATGTTGTACTTCAGCCGTGGGGATGTGGAGGAGCTACAGTATGCAGCGGCAGGAACTCATCGACAGATGGCCAGGAGGATCCGGGAGGCCGGGGAGACCATGCTGGAGCACCCAGAGGAATACCTGCCCCCTTGGAGTCCCATGGAGTTCACTGCCCGCTGGAATGAGGTCTATGGCAACAATTTGGGTGTCCTATCCATGTTCTGCCTGCTATACCCGCACAGGGCCGGGGCCCTCGACCTGGTCAAGGACTACATGGAGAGGATGGCGGCTCAGCCTAGTTGGTAGATTTTCTGTTTTAATTTACTTGCAACAATGAGATGTGAACTGATGTATAAAAGTGTGGTCACTCTGAAAGTGAATGTTAAATGGTATCCACCTTCCTTCATTGTATTTTTACCCAGTAACCCAGTATTTTAACCCTAAGCAGTTGTAGTCTCTCAGCACCACAGGCCTTCTGATTCTGCAAAACATTCTTTCCAGCTGGCACGTATGCAACAGTAAACTTGTCCAACTCCTTTTCTGGTTCATGACTGGCTGTCTGCTATTGATATACAACTAACCACTTATCACTGTAGTTTGGGTTAGCATTAGGGGACAGGTTACGGGGTACGGGATATGGTTGGATGTAAAGGCTAGGATTATGGGGTAGGGTTAAGTTTGGGTGTCAGAGCATTAGCGTAAAGAATGTCTTCTTCAGAAAAGGATTGGAGTTGGTGGACCTGATGAAGATGTCTTCCCCATAGTCTCCTGTCATAGTCTCCAGGGTGTTCTCATGTGCTTCTGTGGGCAGAACTTTAGTAAAGCTTCTTTTGGGGCAGATAAAGCTGTAGTTCAGGAAATATGTTGAGCAGCTGTTTGCTGCAGGTCCCCTCCCCCACTCCTCCAGGGAGAGGAAATGAAATGTTCAGATGTGAGCTGAATAGTCAGTAAATGGTAAATGAATTTTTGGGTTGAGTACAATCTTTTTTTTACTCAAATTACACTGAAAAAAATAACTGTTGGATTAAAATAAAAAAATAATGGAAAGGATTTCCACCTGATTACTTTGCTTTGTTTCAGCACTATGTAATTCTGTTACTCCAATTTAAAGCAATTGTGTTGGTTCAACTTAACTTTTGAGGTTGATTCAACTCATGTACTTTAGTTGGACCCAATGTTATTTAATAGAGCCAGACCAACTACTTTGCAATGTTTTGGACCAAATAATTTACTTTACTTGATTAAGTTGAATGCAAATTTAGTTGATACCAACTTATTTTACAGTGGTACCTTCGCACTACTTAATTAAGTTAATACAACCCATGACAATTAAGTTAGCTCAACAAACATGCTTCATGCTGAAAGAAAGCTATGTAATCGTGTGGAAATCCTTTCCATGATTGAATTACATTAATTCAAAGACATGTTTTTAAGTGCTACTAAATTAAGTGTTTTAAGACTGCACTGGGTGTCAGGGTAGAAAGAACACTCAACAATTAGAAAGGGTACAACAGAACACATTACTACAAAAGGAATAAACTCATGGCAGATGGCAACCCATTTGAACATCCATTTAAGCTAGTTTCAATTAATAGTTTAAATAAAACCTTTAATGTCAGTGTTTAATTAGTAACCTGACAGTCATGTTTTTGGACTGTGGGAGGAAACCGGAGAACCCAAAGAGAACCCACCATGCACAGGGAGAACATGCGAACTCCATGCAGAAAGACCCCAGGCCAAACTAAATCACATTTTATCAAAATAAGTGGCCTAGAATAATTGTTCATCTAACCCTAACCCTATGTCTATGGTGCTGAAGACGACGAGCGAGATCGCGGAAGATCACGCGATATCATGGGAAATCACACGAGATCACGCGAGATAAATGGAAACGTAGTCTTCTCATAACTGCCGCCATAGACATAATATAAGAGTAGACCCCGCATTGGCTACTCCAGCGCAGGAAATACGGCGGCCATCTTGGAGCGGTATATCCTCCTACTTTGCTCAATCAAAACAGCAGAAGATGCCTCAGCACTGAGGGATATTGTTGTTCTGATCGATGGATTATTGATGTGAGGGCTCCACAGACAACGTTTCACAAGTAAGATGGACATATTATTGTGTATATATTGTGATTAGAATATTACTTTACTGTATTTATGTCCACCGGCGAGATACCAGTTAATATTAGCTACAGTGCTTGGTGTAATACGGGTTCAGCCCCGCTATGAAGGCTAACTGAGATTCTGTGAATCTAAATAAATTATTATTCTCTAACATTGACTTAGATTATCTGACACAAGGGCCTATATTAGAAATGAAACAATATAACACATATTATAAAACTTATATTGTGTTATAACATTCACTGGCAAAGTTTACACAGGTGGTAAAGACTCTTTCAAAACAAAAACGGAAGATTTAGGACGTATCTTACTTTTGACAGTTTCCTAAAGACACGATGTGAGGAAGAAGAGGGAGAAATCTATAAAGAGAGACGGATTCACTGCAGCACGGATGAATCTCACATCGGATTTTGGACTCGTCGGCTGAAAAACATATACATCTATCTCTCTGTCTGTCTGTCTGTCTGTACATTGTTGTTGGATACATATAAACATGTATCCATATTATTCAGTATTAATCATTATTTATTTGTGTTTGTAGTTATATAAATAAATATTGATATTACTAAATAATTTATTAAATAAATTATGAACGGCTGTGTGCTTTGTAATATGCTCTTCATTCATCGATATCAGAATATTCCATTCCTATTCTATATTATAGCCACTAAGCATATTTAAATATGAACTATGTATTAAAAACATACTTAAAAAAATACAATTGTTTATAAATGTTGCTTTGATAGATGTTTGAATATGGTTTCCAGTAACAAAAAAGTGTGTTATGATCGATTAAATGCGCTGATACGTCATTGTGCTGCTAAACACATAACGCTGAGTGGAGTGGTGGACCGCTCCAAGATGGCCGCCCTAAATCTCGTCAGCGACAATAGGCGAGAGCGGTCCATGAGGGTCTATTCTTATATTATGTCTATGGCTGCCGCTGGAGTTTTCCCGGCATTCAAAACGATTATCTCGCGTGGCCTCGTGTGATTTCCCAGGATCTCGCTTCGTCTTCAGCACAAGATCAGTCTGACTAAATTGAATCATGTTATCGCAACATGATTAAATTTCACAAAAGTTAAGTTGTCGAACTTCTTGTTTATCCAACATGATTTTATCACGTTTTCATTTGAAACATGAAATTATTGTGTTAAAAGTACATGATATTCTTTTGTTTACGTAATAACCCCCTAAGTTCATTTTTTTGAGTGTAGAATAGCATTACTTCAACATATGTTTGCTGAAGTAAAAAGTAGCCGTTCAAGAAATTACTCAAGAGTAAAAGAGCATTTGGTAAAAAGTCAAGAACTCATGTTCTGAGTAACTGATGAAATGATCAATTATATAATATTTTAAAATGACATAATCGGATGTATCAAATTATAAAGCTAAGTGGAAAATTTGCTATTTTAAGGACCAAAAGTACAATAATTCTTTTAAGTAACAAAAAATTACAGAATCGGACAAAATATATATATATTTTCCAAATTAGTTTCTTTAAATATAAAACTTACGAATTTTTTTTTTTTTTTAAATAGAGGAAATGTAATTGAGTACCTAACTATGAATAGTCAAGACTGAGTCTCAGGTTCCAGGTGACCAGGGCCGTGCAGAGACCACTAAAGGGGCAGGTGCTCAAAAAACAAAACAAAAAAACAAAGGGCACGTCTAACCGCATTCCAGGACAGAATATAAACAAAGTCACTCAGCTTTCAGTTTAATAAACAATGATAAATTACAAAATTGTGAGATATACAGTCAAAGCTAAGGAAAATCTCTATACAGAGCATACAACTATGCATATGTAAGATATTTTATTAGTAATTTCTTTCTGCAGGTCTATTATGTTATAGGAAAGTATTG